>NC_081792.1:14365778-14480778 GCF_963082965.1 Carassius carassius
GATTTACTAAGCCATGTTTCTGAGATTATAATAATGTCAGCATCTGTTGAGTGGGCCCAAGTTTTTATAAAATCGAGTTTGGGGAGAAGACTTTGGGCATTAATATGTATAAAACCTAGTCCGGCTCTAGTTTTGAATTCTTCCGGAGTATTTAAATTATTTGGTACTGGACCAGGGTTTGGATGAACACTACCAGAGAGTATAAGAAGGAGAACAACTATACATTTTCTTTTTATATTGTAACTAGGCAGTGCTACTTTTCTATAAAAACAGTAATCTGGTCTAAAAGGAAGATAAAAATAAAAACATTTAAACCAATCATGTAGACCAAATAACTTAACTAAATCAGATAAATATAGAATTCTGTAGTCACCAATAGTCTGTGGATTCCAGCTGAGTTTGATGTCCATAGAGCCAAAGTCCCAGATAGTGCCTAGATATTTTTGGGACTGTGGAGAGAGCTCATCATATTCATAATTTCTATGAATCACCTCACTGGTAATAGCCAAAGATAAAATTAGGACTAATGATAAAAGCATCATGTTAATAGCACTCCAACTGTTACTCGAGTCTATTTACGGAATCAATCCAAGCCAGATTCTTCCTTTCAAATCCAACCGTGGCGGTGAATGACGTCACGGTGTAAACAGGAAGAGTTTCATCCAGGAGAAACAGCATCAAAATCTAATTTTTTTTCCCACACAACACGGGTGTCTTGTGAATTCAGTCACTCAACATGTCATTCACACTGTTAAAAACCGACAGATTCGAGACAGACAGGTACTAACAGCCGCCATCTTGGAATGTGGCCGCCATCTTGGAATGTGGATCATAATGTGTTTTCAGGATGCTGACACTGTTCTAGAGCCCTCTCAGTCTGGGACCACATGTGACAAAGTGAGTAAGAAATGAAAACAATGTGACAAGAGTATTCAATGAAATAACTTAAATCTATGTTGCTACAGAACCCAGAAAACCTAAAAGGAGTGTATAAACGCTACCTCCTTAAACAAATGGAAGCGATTGATATCGACATCCAGTATAAAAAAACTGAAGATGAGGAAGTTGGAGCTGGAAATTCAACAGCTACAGAAAAATGCAAGTAGAACTACCATTTTTAAAAAAGGAAAAGGAAAAAAAAGTTACCTTTTTGATCCCTTTCCACAATTTATTTGTGTGTTTTCACCCCTAACAGGCAGATTCACTCTGAATAAAGACAAATCACATTAAATACTTTGACTTCTGTGTGTTTGTTTAACTAAGGAGAAAGTTGAGGGGCCAGTGGAAAATTTTAAAAGCTACACATGGTTTAGACCATATTAAGCAAAATAATTATTTGCATATGTGTCTCGTATAAGTCTGCCTGTTTCGTTTTCTTCCAATACTGCTTCATTGCCCCAGTCTTCCTCTTCAACAATCCTTGGTTGCCTCTCTCTCCTCAGACAAGCAATGTTATGGAGCACTACACAAGCAACTACAATGTCACATGCCCTAGGTGGAGTCACTCAGAGGTGCTTCAGACACTGAAACCTTGACTTTATCAGCCCAAATGCCATCTCTATACGACCTCTTGTGCGTGCATGGGCAATGTTGTAGCGGTGCTGTGCCTCTGTCTGGGGCTCCTGATAGGGAGTCAAGAGGTAAGGCAGGCATGGGTATCCCTTGTCTCCCAGCAAAACTCCTGAGAATTCTCCTGCATAGACAGAATGTGTATATATAATGTAGTTTTTTTCTTTTTTTAAGACTGATTTTAAGTTTTAAGTGATTACTAGCATACCTCTTGCTAGTTGCTGGTAGAGAGATGAGGCTCTAAAGATTCTGGAGTCATGCACAGAGCCTGGCCATTTGGCCTCTACATTTGTGATGAGGCAATCTGCATCACTTATCATCTAAAATAAATTAAACCTGTAGGTCACTACATTTTAATTGCAATGAACTAAACACTGATGCCCAGCTTAGTACAGAACACTTAGTGCTAGAGCATAGCCTTCAATATCATCTCAGTGGGACCGTACCTGTACATTGATGCTGTGTACTGATTTCCTATTCACAAAGTCAGTTTCATGTGGACCAGACGGACACTTAATACGCACATGGGTGCAGTCCAATGCACCGATAACATTTGGGAAACCTAGGAAAATTATGTTTGTTTTAAATATGTCCCATGTAAAATCAACAGTCAAGAAATATTTCCATGTTTTATAGTTATTTGAACTTACCAGCTATTCCATAAAAGGCATGTTTAATGGTACGAATAGCTTCGTGGCCAGGGAATGTGATGAACACATTGAGTAGTCTTTTTAAAGAAAGGTACACAGTTCGTACAGAGCAGCAAACTGATGCTTTGCTGATATTCTCTGCATCTCCAACTGTGTACAAAAATGTTCCACTGGCAAAAAAGCGAAGTGCAATGCACACCGTCTGTGGGACTGTGAGCGCTCTGTTGCGGCGTGTATTATTTTCAATGTATGGGCTTAGTAATCTACAAATATATGCAATCCCATCTCTTGAGAACCTATATCGCTCTTACAGGTAGCTGTCATTAAAAGCCAATGGGTCTGACCTGTCTCTGAAAGTTCACTCTCTTTGAAATGCCCTCCGCAAGACTATAGCTCCCTCATCCACCACCTCATCTATGAAAGGACACGCCATGGTTAAGTTTGGAAACGATTTCAGCTCCCTATTTATATACTTTTAATTAATTACCAAACTCATTAACCAAACTCACCAATTAAACACACAAGTTTTGAACATTTCTTAGTGTATTTATACCTTATAATTTCTTACATTTATTAGTAAAGTACATTTGCTTATTTAAAAAAAAAAATTTATTAATAGTGGTTAAGTAAAATAAAATGACATCGAAATACCAGAAGGTGAGTATAAATGGTATGCTCGTTAAGCCTGAACTCAGACTTAGCCTGACAGTTAGCCTGCCCCGGACCAGGTTAATTTGCCAGCATAAGTTGCCGGGGTAACTGAGTTTGAACTTTTGTAAGTTTGATTTATGAAACCGAATCTACCAAAAATAAGCCTGACTAACCGAAATAAGCCTGGCTTATACTCTAATCTTGGTTTATGGAACAGCCCCCTGGGCGGACCACCAGCTGTAAGTTTGGTTAGGGCGCCTTGATCGTGTGCCAGATAGGGATTGTATTTATGTGTGATTTAGTATAGGTTAGGGGTGGGGTCCTGTTTATTTCTTTGCTTTGGTCTGTCCAGTCCTCCCCTTTTCCCAGAATATTGTTTATTTATTTACAATAGAATAGTTTATTTACAATATTACCGTGGCTACATAAGCTTTGTTTTTATACGGTATTTGGTGTTTGTGTCCTTTTTCTCACACTGCAACTCCATACCTCCTTTGTTGGCATCGGTGGGCCCGAGCAGTGGGTTGTCAGGCTCCCCTCCCTTTGGGGAGCTAGAACGTAACAGAGCACAATATTATGTTGCCATATTCAAATAAAGATTTTAAAATGCTCTCACTAATTAAACAAGTAGGCTATAGATTCAGCTATTTGTCAGCCTTTTATATGTGTGCTTCTCATGCATTAGGGCCAAAGATTCTTCTGGTCGACTAGAAGTCATTCGTTTTAAGCATTAGTCGACTATTAGTCACACTTTTATTAATAAACCATATAAATCATAATAATGAGCCTTTAATTGCCTACATAGCCTAATAAGCGATCAAGTGCACACACAAAAAGGCTTGCCACAGCGCACTGGCAACTATAATTAGGGAAAAACAGAAAGTACACTGCATTAACGTTTTAATTTATTGTAACACTAGCTTGGATTTTAACTCTTTCGCTAGGTATTTGATTAAATGAAAACAGAATACTTACATTTCAATGTGTTCTTTGAGTGTAAACACTGTCGTCATCTGCGTGCAAGTGATTCTGGGATATGGTAAGGAGCCAAGTGTCCATCAGATACAGGCTGCATCTGAAAACTTAGGCAGGTGACTTACTGCCTCACTGCCGTATCAGGCAGTGACTTTACAGGCAGCATTTTTGTACAAAGGCACGTCATGAAACTGTTTTTGGACTGATTTCTGGAGATCCATTGCTTAACTCCATATCATATATGTAACCCACACATTAGACTATTATGTTTTTAATCACTTATTGTGTATTAATAACTATTGAATAGCTTAAGGATTCATATTCATGTTTAGTATGTGTGTGTTTTAATCTCCGGGGCTTGAAATGTTTCTGACAATCAATTATTTGTCAAATGTATCAAATGTATTCTTGTTATAGGAAACATCCAAAATTATACCCTGCAAGAGCGGGAAAATTTGGACCACGTGATAAGATAACATAAAGGGGGTAACGATTCACTTGTTTTCTCGATGCATCTATTACAAACCCTGACAATTCATATGCATAAATCTTGAAACATGATTTTTGAATCGTGAATCGCCGATCTCGGACAGTAATTGATTCAAAACGCTAAGAATCGAATTAACCGCCTGAGACTGTCACAGGACTGTAAGTGTCTTAATCATATGCACAGTTCCATTGAATGATAAATGTGTTTAAACAATGTGGATGAACCGAATGTATGAAGGAAACTGTTAAAATAACCACAGCATTAATGACGACCTTGAAATAAGAGCGCAAGGTTTATCTGATAATCAGATGCATGAAAGTAGCATTACAGTAGTTTTCTTTCAAAATCATCATTCGCTGATGAAGAGGAAAAGTTAAATAGCTTCTATAGCATTTTATTCTGTGAAAATGAAATGAAGTTTTCACACTGAAAGAGAAGTGATTTAGCTCTCATAGACGTGTCAGGCTTTATCTGCAGGTAAACTGAATAAAAGCAGAATGAACTGATGAAACGTTAAGAAAACCCCTGTCACAGTGTCTGGTCTGTGTTTCCCTGGGTGTCAACTAGTGGTCTCACTTCCCCATAGTCACCCCACTGCAGGCACTACATTTCCCACAAGCCTTTGTCCCATTCATCAATGTTAATTGCACACCTGTTATTGCACTCAGCTGTCTTCACTTTCATCGTCATCACCTGTCTATATATTTCATGGAGTCCTTGTTTTCCGTCACCCGGCTTTCTCGTGTTCCCTTATGTTTTTCATGTTTCTTGTTTTTTGGACTACTTTCAATGTTTTTGACCTCCTGCCTGTTTTGATTTTGTGTTCATTCGTTACTCCATCATGCCCAGATCCAGCGGTGTGGGATTTTGAATCCGTTCCCCAACCACCATAGAGGAGTGGATGGGGAGACTGTCGAACCTAACCACCCTCTGTATATTGCTATTGGATCTCTTGTTTTGTGTGTACATTCGTTACAACCCTATAATAAATAAAATGTATGAATGATGCAGTGCTAATTGACATATCGTTTATTACAGTACAGAAACTATAAAGTATATTTTCTACCTTATTCTGTGCAGAAAATTCAAATAATTGCTAATTAACTGTAGCCTAACATATAAAACAATCATAAAATAGCCATTAGTAAAAAAAAATTCGTTACAAATTATTGATTATTGTCCAGCAGTGCATTTTGTTTCTTACAGCTAATTAAAAGTAATAAAAAAGAGAATTCTTTGTAAAAATAAATAAATAAATAAAATAAAAATTATAATTATTATGATAATACATAGGCTACATGCATAAAAAGACATTTGAGGTGTGGCCGAAAGGCCAGTCTAAATACTCAGGACACCATCAAAACTATGCTCTTAGCTTTTGCTCTAAGCCATGTTTTTTGTCATTACATGTTGCGTTTCTTTGAGTGCTGTTCCAGCCGTGCTTCGGCCTGCACCCCTGCTGCTACTTAGCCACGATGAGAAGAAACACCACCTAGTCTCGTCAAACTTTACCTCTGTTCTTTTACTTTAGCTTATTTTGTTTTTGTTGAGAGTTTCGTGTTCTGAGTTAAGTTTTGTAATGCTGTGTCTCTGCGTCTGATCAAAAAATTGTTAAATGCAAATAATTAAACACAACTGACTTTATAATTGTGCATAGTTAAATGTATTTATTTTGCATTTGATGTCAAAAATCCAAATGAATGTATTATTTAGCCCAAGGATTGTCCCATGTGTTAGTTTGGTAAATCAAACCAAATATGCATTTACAAAATAGATAATATTCCATTGAAATGTCAGTAATTTTGCATTTAAAAAATATATTTATTGAAGAGGATGAAATAAACATTTTGAAGCAAAAATATATGTATATTATTATAAATACATCGATATTCTGAAGTAGAAAGACTGAAATAATTTATTTATTTATTTATTTTTGCTCAATACACAAGAAGCAGGATTTTGCATCATACCTTTGGTGTTTGATTGTTAGATACTGAAGTCTGGCAAGTCGGAGTGAGTTTTTTGAAAAAGAAAAAGTTGCTCATATCCCAGAAAATCCCCCCATAGGCCCACACTAAGCCTTGCGGTATATTATTTTATGATCAAGGTGCCTTTCATGGTCATATATGATATTATACTCCTAAAATACTTGAAATAATAACCTATCTGTGTTAATGCACTTTTAAATAAAGCATTAATGCTAAAGATTTGCTTTATTACTGCAGGCTGGGTGTGGAGAGCACTATTTTCCTCTTAGATCCCTGCTTAATTTATATGCCAGGTTGACAGTGTCTTCAGATTTTTCAATGCCCTAGCATTCTATGATTCAATTAGGCTTTCATGCCTGGGCTGCACGGCTGGCTCGCTGGGGCTTGATAAGAAGCCCATTAAAAAGATAGATGTCTCTGAGCACAGAAATACTCTGTAAATGACTCCACGCCACTATCTGCTTAATGCTGAATATGCGTTCCAGAAAACATGATAGAGAGCCGATATGCATTCAGCATGGAGGAAATTTAACAGTAATACATTTTAGACAATTTTCTGCATGCCCGTGCAGGGTTAGTTTGGTGTGATCAGCCATGTGACTGGTGTTAATTTTTAGCAAATTTGATTGATCTTTCAGCAGCATAAATGAGGCTCAGATTTAAAAGGAAAACGTGAAAAATAGTGGGTTAGAATTCCACAACACAGTTTCATCATAAAATCTGAATGCTAGTCTATGTTTAATTTTTTTTATAGTACCTGTAAGTAATTACAGACATCTTAATCAACTGTAAATTTCTCCAAATCTGTTCCAATGAGGAAACAAACTCATCTACATCTTGGATGGCCTGACAGTTTTTATTCAGTTTATATGAGTGGTATATAATACATGACATTTCTCACTTTTTTCTTCCACATCTTTGTTTGTTATTGAATGCCATACCACCACTAAGGTCGTATCCTCATTGGCTGCTTCGTGAGCATTACTTTTTCTCATACTCAAGTCTACAAAAGAGTTTTTGCTTTTATCTTCATATGAAAGTGTACAAGTGCTTCTTTTTTATCACAGTGTTGCTTGGTTGCCTTTTGATTTAACTGGCTATCATTGTTGTCATGAATCGTTTTTATGATTGCATTGACCTTGCCCTCTATCACTAAATGGCTCAACAACTGTGATGGATTCTAAGCAATAGTAAACTATATTTGGTTTGAGACAGACAGTTGTGCTTACCAAAGACTCAGACACAGGCATGAAATCTTTTTGGGTTTGGCTACTATTGTGTGCTGACAAACAGGCTGTGTCCAAAGGCAAAAAATAATGGTAATTTGTTTGAGCACTCCTACTGGACTCGCCACTCATTTTCATCTAGTAAACAGTAGATAGAGCTGGGCAATATATTTAATATCCACTGCATATTTACAAGCGACTACAGTGCCATTAAGCACATTTTTGCAATCCATTGTCATCTTGTGACGAGCTTTATAGCATCATGACTTTCTTGAATTCTTTAACAGCATTTCTGACGTCTACATCACTATAAAAAAAAAAAGTTCAGTTAGTTTATTTAAAATATTTTATAGTTATTATATATAGTTTTTTTTTTACTTTTTTTTATATTTTTATAAAAATAAATAAAATGTAAGATACATTATTATTTATTGCATTTTAAATATATTTTCTAAAATAAAAATTAAAAAAAGTAAAATATGTTTAGGTGAAGGTTTTATTGTAATTTTGGTGCATATCTGGTCTAGTGGAACATCAGCCACTTACTGTATGGAATTTCTGTGATTTACTGTAACTAAGATAATTTTATATATATATATATATATCAAATCTAAGAGAAAATATTTTCATGTTTCTAAAACGAGAAAGAGAGAAGCAAGACCTGTTATTTGTATACACAGTCATATAAACCAGAAAAACTGTGTATACAAATAACAGGTCTTGCTTCTCTCTTTCTCGTTTTAGAAACATGAAAATATTTTCTCTTAGATTTGATATATATATATATATATATAAATAAAATAATAAAAAATAAAATCAAATAAATACAAACAAAACATAAACATGATCAGATCAAGTGTATTTATTTGAACTGTTTATGTTTTGTTTGTATTTATTTTATTTTTTATTATTTCATTTATTTGTATATAATATATAATAATAATAAAATATAATATAATAATACTAATAATATATATTTATATATATATATATATATATATATATATATATATATATATATTCAACTAAATTAAACTAAAGTCTAAAACATATATTTTATGTTTTTAAATTGTAACACTGGTTCAGGAGCAGACGATTTTTCCATGTGCATTTTAACTTGCCATTTCTGCTTTAAATGCATCCTACAGGAACATCAGTTTTGTCCACAATAATGTTCATGGTCATATGATCCTTCCTGACCACTAAATTTCTTGGAAAAGTAACCTCTTAGAATCTTTTTTACGGAAACCTTGAAAGAAAGCCACCTATTCAAGGACAAAGATTTGTCACACAGTGTTATATTCCTCAGAAAGCATCAACAACTCTTATATGGGGTATATCAAGTTACAAAGCTCTTTTTTTTCTTTTCTTTTTTAACCAGACAAACTTTTCTTTCTCTCCCACTCTTTCTCTCACTCTTCCTATCTCAGTCTCTCCCTCAAGATTTGCTGTCATCCTACATTTTCAGGGATAGATGTGATGACAACTGTTATTAAATATTCATGTTTCTTTTTGGTGTGACTTGCATGTTACTCTTTCCATCTGTACAAGTAGTTTTTGCGAAGGGAATTATTGTTATGTCTTGCTTCAAGTTTACAGCAGGACATTGATTCAGTATTTTGGGCTAATTTGTGTAAGGAATTTTATATATATATATATATATATATATATATATATATATATATATATATATATATATATATATATATATATATATATATATATATATATACATATATTTGATTGATGGACAGTAAATAGAATGTATTTTTACGGGGAATTTTTTAAACATTTTCTATTGTTTTCCCTTCTCTGGTGGCTTTCAAAGCTCATGATAGTCACTAGTGAAGAATTGAGATTGGATTTTCTTTTCAAAATTGGTCCATTTTCTTGAGGGTGAATAAATGATGACAGATTTTTTTTTTTTTTTTTTTTAAAGCATGACTAAACGCTAAACTGTTCAAATACATTCTGGGGCCTCTGCATATCTTAAAAGTTTGTTTTGTGAAGCATTAGGAGTCTAGCATATAGATGGCATCAAGAGTTGAACTTGACACAGACCGAAAGCCACAAAACTTCAGTTTTGATTTCTTTCACAATGGCTTTGAGATGTGGCATATGAAGGTGTCTGTGTGCAGTCTGACTGAGTGCTGCACTTCTCTAATTGTTATCTAACAGTAAGTGGACATCTGATCAAGCTGGCGGCAGTGGAGACTTGTGATGCACAATCACCTTGGGCATAATGATGTTTGTGTTCTGATCTCTCTCTCTCTCTCTCTCTCTCTCTCTCTCTCTTTCTCTCACACTCTCTCTCACACACACACACACACACACACTCAGATATGTAACTTATCTATAGCAGGTGTTGAGCTCTAGCAGCTCTCGATCCTAATTACTTGGCCGTCCCTTTCTGCAAGCAGATGGGTCCCTCTCAGAAATTAATGTTGTAGCCTGCTACTCTCCACAGCCCATTCCCTTGTCATTTGTGGTGTACAGGTACAGTAGTCTTAAAAATTAAAGTAAAAATTCCAATCAGATTGCGTGCCAAAGCATCATTAGGGGGATTTTTGGCAGACTGACATAAACAATTTGGAAATTGATTCATCATCCTTAATGAAAAGTAGAAACTCAGCAATACTTTTGAGCACTCTGTTTTTCAGATGGAGTTAGAAACGCTTCCAGATGAATGTTTTCTGCCCCATATATATTTTTTTAATCTATTTCTTACTAAATATAATCTTATTGATGGCGCTTGTGTCAACAGAATTATATGTAACATCTGTTATGGGACTGTGTTTATTTTTCCCTTTGGAGATCTGTACAGACAGGTGAATGTGAAAATAATACAGATCACAGCGACATCTATTACTTTAAGAAAAATTGTATTTGTATTTTTCCTGTTATATTTCCACCAGTCTCTGGGCTGATTCTGGAGTAGTATATATATATATATATATATATATATATATATATATATATATATATATATATATATATATATATATATAAGAAACACACATTGGAACATACACTTTAGGGTGCATCAAAAATCAAGTGTAAGATTTTCACTTTGGCTCAAACATAAAGTCGTTCCACTTAAGTCAGACAGCAAATGTGAAAAATAATCCCCCCGCGCCAAAAAAAATTTCTACTGGGTTCACATGTAATGCAAAATGTCATTACAGGGTTGCAGATAAGCATATCAATTTAAACAGAACAATAATAATAATAATAACCAGTTTCTGGCACTGTTGGATCATTTATTTATTTATTTTCTTTACTATACTTACTTTAGTGACAATGTCACGTGTAGGCCAAATATAGTAAACTGACAGAGGCAATGGGTAAATTAGTAAAGAAAAATAATTATAATTTAATTATAATGATTTGCTATATTTAAAGTATAATTATATTTTTATAATATATTTTAATTATCTATTTTAGTATTATTCAGTATACATTCAAATTTACATTATTCAGTAATTAATTAATTAGTTTATTTATTTTTGTTATTTTTCTATTTCCACATATGAACATAAATCCACCTTGAATTGTGACAACTAGCCCCGTCCTCCTCTCTAGCTACCTCTCTGTGTTTTCCACTTGTACTTGACATACGTTTCTCTTGTTCTATACAGCATTGAGACTCTTGTTTTCCAATGAAGAAAGTAGAACTGCCTTAGAAAGAGAGTCATAAATGTTAACCTGGGTGTGTGCAGCATAATGGGAGTGTGAGTGTTGCTGAAGGGTTTGGATGAGAGAGTGGCTGTCTCCTGCAGCCTGCTGTGTTGTGGACTGAAGGGGAGTGCAGTAGTATGAATTATTCCTGCTGTTTCGATTTGATTCCTCACTGCTGCACACTTCTGTGATCTCTTGCCATATTCATTCACCTCTGTCCTCCCTTCTTTTCTTACATTTATCTCTCCACTGATTCATTATTTAGCATGTAAAAGTCATACAGCAGCACCGTATGTGGCTCAGCATTACTGCAGAACTTCTCATCTGGAGCTGAAGGAGTGTTCTGCTCTTCTGTAGCAGACATGGGGACTTGTTAGGCACCAACATTCTAGCCATGGGCAGCAAATGCCGTCAACTAATGACTGTGTCCTAATGGAAACAAAGGGGTCTTCCTTAAGGGATGCTTGTAGGGACAAGTCTTATATCCCACTGACTGTAAATCTAAAGTTAATTTTTATCATATATTTGTGCATAAAAATAGAATATCTTTAAAAGTACTCAGTCAAAAATTCCCTGAGATGTAAATGAAAAGCTACCCATATAATCAATAGAAAATTACCTAAAATGTCTTATCCTGTAATCCCACATGGAAAGAACCTATATGTGGATATATGTGCATATATGAAACCTATATGCAGTGTATATGCACATATATGCTGCATATATGCACATATATGATAATATATATATGCTGCATATATCCGCATATATGATAATATATGCTGCATATATGCCGTATATATACTGCATATATGCTGTATATATACTGCATATATGCTGCATATATGCATATATATGCCACATAAAGGCACAATTGAGGTGCATATATGTGCATATACAGGAAATATAGGTCTCGTGTATTGCTTCTTCATATCCACATATAAGCCCTATACATACAAGATATGTCTTCTATATAGCTAATGGCAGGATCTGGTCATTTTGTAGCTCATATCTCATTTTTATTTTTGTGTGTGTGTGTGTGTGCGTGTGTGTGTGTGTGTGTGTGTGTGTGTGTGTGTGTGTGTGTGTGTGTGTGTGTGTGTGTGTGTGTGTGTGTGTGTGTGTGTGTGTGTGTGTGTGTGTGTGTGTGTGTGCATATATGTACATATAATATAGGAAAACTGCCAATTTTATATATGTCACATATATTAAAAACCTATATTGAAACATATATGTTTATATAGGTTTTTTCCATATGGGTTCACAAATGAATGAGATTTGATCAAAAATTTGTTCAGAATTTTATTTAATATTGAATTTATATTTTTAATTATAATTTATTTTTGTAAAGAAATGAATGCTTTTTTTTCAGCAGTAATGCATTGAATTGATCAAAAAGTACCGTAAAGACATTTAAAATGTTACAAAAGATTTTTATTTCAAATAAATATTTATTTTTAACTTTCTATATAAGCATTTTGAAACTAAGCAGCACAATGCTTTCAACACTGGTAATAATAAGAAAAGTTTCTTGAGCTGCAAATCAGCATATTAAAATGAAGTATGAAGGAGAATGTGACTTTGAAGACGGGAGTAATGGATGCTGAAAATATAGTTTTACCATTACAGGAATATTTGCATTTAAAAAAATATAAGACATTAATAAAACATTTTTTTTTATAAGAGAAGATTAAATAAGAGAAATAAGAAACTTCTTTCAAAAAAACTTTAAAATCTTACTGACCCCCAACTTTTGAATGGTAGTCTACATAGCATTTAAGAAGATATATGTTGTGTCTTGTTTCTTTTGTTTCATCAGTAATGTGTTACTGTAATCATAACTTATTCTGGTAATGCAGTAATGCAACGCATTACACTTAAAATGTATTTAATTTGATTACAGTTACTCAATTCAATATAATTGTTACTAATGTTATGTTCAGAAAATAAAATTTGTATGTTTTTACAATTACGTTAAGTTTGGGCCCGATGGAGGCGCCTGCGAGATCACTTGCAATTTTTTTTCCTGATAACAAAGCTTAAAATTGCTCCACAATTTTTGATCATACATACAAGTGTTATAAATCATTTGAATCTGTGAAGGGTCTACACTCACAATATCAACAAAAGATTGTGCTTTTGTAAAATAAAGAGAATATACAGGGTGCGCTTTCGGCTGTCTCAGTCTTCGCAAAATTATTTCTGAAACGCATCCCTAAAATGAACTAAAACTCAGTAAATACTTCAAACACAGACATTAAAAAACATATCTTTGGAAAGCTTGAAGTGTCTACTTTTAAAGTAAGTAAGTTTTATCAAAAACAAATGTTCTCTGATGACGTCATCTGTATGAAACCCGTCTGAGCTCATTGTCTGTAATGTGATCACGCCCACGCGCAGAGCGAGCTATTCATACAGTAATCATCCATGTGAGATGCGTGAACCTGTAAACAAGATTAGCAGCAAGATAAATTGTTAGCATTCAGATATGCACTGTATGTGCATCAGTACTGTTTTCAAATTGTAGCGTGGACACAGGAGTAAATGGCACAATGAACACTAAACAAGAATTTATTTAATGCTGACTACGCCACCCCTTTCAAGTAAGGGGAAATAAACACTGACACACAGGTTCGTTACCATGGAGGGCAGAGACATGGGCATCATAATACAAAATGTTTATTAAGTTCACAATAATCAGATAAGACACTTTAAAACGACCAGACTAAGATATAACTCAATGGGTTAAACAACTACAACTCAGTACACCGCATACATGACTAGAATGACTAAGGCTTAACTGTAGCAGGGTAGGCCAGCCGTAGAGTGATTATTCTTGACCCGCGTACACACACACTGTGAGATAAGTGATCACACACACGGCAATCCACACTTTGTGCTCCAAACGCCACCACCAGGGTACTAGAACTAGCCTCCCTGCTCAGAAGCCTAAAACACAAGAGAAAACAATTAATCAAAATACACCAAATAAAAGTTATGCCAGAGCCTGATTGGAGACATATGACATTCTTAAATTACAAATAAACAAGATTCAGATGAAAATCAATTGTCACTTAATAAAAAGATACACAAACAGAGGGTTTATAAAAGTAAATTACAAAATAAGCCAAATCAAACGTAGCAAGAAACAATAAAGAATACCAATAAAGAAACCAATAAAATAAACAAAACAATACACAAACAGTATAAAGGAAACAGACAAACTCCAAAACCAAAGAAACCACACAAACACGCTTATACAAAGCTGGTAATTCTAGAATGGGAGGGCAGGCCGAAGCACCCAGCCCAACACGTACAGTGTGGAGCAGCTACAACCAAGAGTGGGAAGGACAAATAAACACAAACACACAGCAAAACAGCAACGTTGTCGTAATCTTGTTTTATGAAGGAGGTGATTGCCCCGACCCCCCACAGGACGGAATGCTCCCAAAGATAGTCCTGCAGATTTTGGTCATCATGAGACAAGTTATACAGTTGCTCACAGCACAATTCTCAACAGTTTATTTAAAGATGAATGAACTCAAACCCAGCCGGGAATAATGGCAGCCTTACACACCACCACAAAGCAGATGATATTCCAGCTTTGAGCAGAACCCACACACACCAAGGGCGAAGCTAGCAAATGATGCATCCCAGGTAGCCTAATTGCAGCCTTTATATCAGCAGTACCATGTTCTGATAGGCTGTCATTCTAAGTACAGGGGAGGGAACTTACCCACTCTGCCACAAAATGTTATCAGAACCGGTTTCAATTTAATCTGCTTTTTTTTCTGTCTTTAATGCTCACACAGTTTAAACACAGTTAAGCCAGGATACACACATACCCTATACTCAGCAAGCAATATTATATATAAAACACTGTTTAGGCACATTTAAAGAAATTTTTTGTTGTTGTTAGGCAGGTTTATACTAAGAATGTTAAGTTTTATAAATGGATTAAATCTTTAAGTCAAGTTGCTGTTTTTTTTTTAGTCAATATTTAAATACTGAAATAGATAAAATTTTCACTTTGAAGTGTTTTATTTTTATTTTTTTAATAAAGGTTTACCTGTAATTGTTACAATAAAGGAATTGTTCACCCAAAAATTACATTTTGCTGAAAGTTTACTCAGCCTCAGGTTACTCAAGATGTAGCTGAGTTTCTTCATTGGAACATATTTAAAGAAATGTAGCATTGCATCATTTACTCACCAATGGATCCCCTGCATTGAATGGGTGCTATCAGAATGAGAATCCAAACAGCTGACAAAAACATTTCAATAATCCAGTAATACAAGTAATCCTCACAACTCCAGTCCATCAATTAACGTCTTGTGAAGCAAAGAGCTTTTTGTAGGACAAAAATTCATCATTTTTTAACTTTATACCATCAATTCTCTCCAAAATATGTCCATAATCAATAATAATGCTTCCGTCTTTCGTCTTTATGGATTTATTTATTATGAACTTTCACTTTAAAAGACTTTAATGGATGGACTGAAGCCATGTTGATTACTTGTGGATCATTGTGATGTTTTTATCAGTTGTTTGGACTCTCATTCTGGTGGCACCCATTCACTGCAGATAATCCATTGGTAAACAAGTTATGTAATGAAAAATATCTGTAAAAAAAAAAATTAATTCTGATGAACAAACAAACTTATCCACATGTTGGAAGACTGAGAGTGGGTACATTTTCATCAAATCTTCTTTTTTGTGTGAAGTATTCCTTTTTACTTGATTTAACCCATAAAAATAAAAAAAGTGTTTTGTACTGTAGGTGTAAAACAATGTATTTAGGCTGATTAAGTGATGCTAATTATTGTTGTTATATGCAAATATAAGTCTTTTGGACATCATTGGATTTTATGGAGGCCATGTGTATTGACTTTGCACAACTTATAGCCTTGAAACGCAAGACAGTATTCGTAAATTCCATATAGAGCTTTCATACCAAAGCTTGTAATTCCCTGTGAACTGTAAACATATTGTACTTGGGCTCTTAAATTTTGTTCTAACATGATGTTGGCCTTGTGCGCTCACATTAATGGTGAACTGGCTCTGAATCAAAAGCTCTTTCTGGATAAGAGTGCCCTGAGGTAAACAGACAAGATCATTAACTCATAGAAATACTGCTTGGGGATTAGAGGCAGCATGTATTTTCTCAATTTATTTTCTACCCTCTTTATTAGTAAAAGGGGGGGGGGGGGCGTTAAATATACATATTCATGCATATTATATAAGGTTTTCTGAGATACGTTTAAATATATGCACAGGATCATATAAATAATAAAAATACATACTATATATATATATATGTATGAATCAGTTTAAATGTTCCTCTGATTGTAATCGATGCACAAGAAGCAGCTAAATTTGTTAATTTAAAGAAAGAAAAATATAAATTGTCCTTTATGAAATGTAATGTAATTGTTTATCACAAAAGGCATCTTACTAAAATAGCATCAACATGGTACTTTTCACTGGCCTTTTCAGATGATGTTATTACAATGCTTTGAACGTCATTAATCATTTTTTCTCATTGCTTTACCATTTTTTCTGTCTTTTATTGTATTTTCTTTTTTTAAGAAGCAATGATAGTTTCCATAAAAGGCTTGCAAACAACAACTGTAAAATGTAATAAACCCCAATTATTTTGCAGTTTTATTTCCCTTAGTTTTTCTAAGGTATTTGCATTTATTGCAGCGTTCGCCATTAAAAAGAAGATTCTGTGAAGAACACTCTCATAAAAGTGTCACAAGCATCACAAATGCAATATGGTAAAATGTCATAAAAATAAAAAAAGGTTAATGAAGTCACTGGGACTGATAATTAGTTAAGAGCTGCTCTCCACTGAAGGTACAGACACAAACGTCCTCACTGGATCAGAGCATTACAGATTTTTACAATTGTGATGACAGTTTTTTCAATACATTTAACAAGTTTCCTAAACTCTTAACATGGTTAGCACAACATCCGTCAATGTAGGCTATACAATTAACTCATTTGTTGTTGCTTTAATACAAAATGCATACAGTTAATACCAATTTAAAATGCTTGAACTTCTTTTACACACAAGCTCAACCAAGATCAAAACCATCTAATTTTACAGTCAAATTTACAAATGCTTTCACACTGTATGTCAGAGCAGATAACATCATGTTTTAAGACTAACTTAAAAATGTAGAAGTTTGGGCAGATTAGATAACATTTATTTATTTACTTTTTATTCTACTGTGGCTTTTTCTGTTCTGTAAATGTAGTATTTTCACATAATGACATAAATTACAAATAAATGACAGCTATGCATTTTTTTTCTTGTATTTCTGTTTCACTCCTTTTCTAATGTCCTGTTGCAAATAAAGTCTTTACTGCAGCAATTCTGTGTGTATTTTATTTAATTTCTTTTTACATAAACTGAACATTTTATAAAGATACTCTGAGATGGACATTCATTTTTTTTTTGTATAGAATTTAAATTAATAATGCATTTACTAAACCCAACAAAACAGGCTTAAAAAAGAAACGACAGTGCAAAACACAATCTGTGATCAATACAATATACCAGGAATAGGCAACTCCGGTCCTGGAGGGCCACTATCCTGCAGAGTTTAGCTCCAACCCTAATTAAACACACCTGAACAAGGCAATCAGTGTTTTCGGGATTACTAGATAGATACAGGCAGGTGAGTTTTTATGAGGGCTACAGCTAAACTCTGCAGGATAGTGGCCCTCCTGGACCGGAGTTGCCTATCCCTGCAATATACTGTCTATTGTATAAGGGCAGACCTGACACATAAAATAATGCAGTTTCTGTAATTTCAGCTGATGATAGTGTTTTTTTTTTTTTGTCATTGTGTTAGACAGTGTATTGTGTTAGTTGATTATTGTATTTTGAAAATTTGTTTTGGGGTTTAGTTTATAATGTGTGATTTTGAGCATGAAATTAACCGTTTTGCCAATTGTGTGTTTTAGGTTTGTTGGTGCATTAAGAGTTTAGGAAACTTGTTAAATGTATTGAAAAAAACTGTCATAGCGATTGTAAAAAACTGTAAGTAGGTTTTTAATCCATGTTATGCTCTGTGGACCACCATAAATTGCAGTTTTATTTATGTGCGAAATGTCAGTACTGCCCTGAACAACAGTTTTAACATTTCACCTTCTGAATAATGGTGCATAATAATGGAATAATGGTCATTCGCTTTTTGTAGTGGTCTTCAATATGGCCGCCCATCTGTTTGTCTTTAAATGGGCCATTATTAATTAAACAATGTTAGAAATTGATCTTTTCCCCACTTCTTTAGTTTAGTCAAATGTAAAGTTTTTGTGTACTTTAAAGGGCTCTAAAATAAATTCTATGCGTTATAAATCAATTTATTTGATAGATTAACAGGCCAAATTGATTTGTTCTGCCCCCGTTGACATTGTGACTGTTATACCAGTGTCCTCTATGATATTGTGAAACTAAAAACAGAATCCAAAATGCATAAGTTTTTTTTTTTGGGGGGGGGTTTCTTAGGAAAATAAGAATAGCAAGGCACTAAGGAAATCAGTGGTCATTATTGTGAAATGCCTTTGACATTTAACAGTGAATCATTTGTTGCGCTGCTCTGCATGCCCGGTCATGCAACTGAATGGAAAGAGCTTGTTATCAGCATTTAGACAGGTTTGGCTAACACACATCTAATCGATTGTCTCCTCATTGTGTTCAAGAGGCTTAGCACTAGATCAATGTGCTTCCATGACAGATTGCATTCTCTAAGCAGTCAAGGACTGTAGATCCACACAGCATTGTCCTTTATGATGGTGCAAGTCAAGGTTTCTCTTCTCCTGTGTTTTTCCTTCTGTAATTATTTCAGAATTATTTTCACACTGGCACACATTGACTAATTCAGAGCTTCAATATTCAACATGATACGTTAGTGCCAAAAACGAAAGATTTTAAAAACTTTAATTTGTTATTCTTAATTAGGAGCTTTTGCTCAAATAAGCAAATAATAAATAAAACTATAGTTTGTTGTGATACTACTGTAGTTTAACAGGTCTCTTTAATTACCCTTTCCTTGTTTTATTAATTTATTTGATAACTCCAGTCATGTAATTGATGTATTTGTTTTTAATGTAATTTATTTGATTTATGTATTTTTTGGTAGATATCATTACCAAACTAGTAATTATATAATACATTGTTAACTTTTAATTGGGGAAGAAAAAATTCTTTTTCGGCTTGTTTTTATAATATTTTCAGCTAATTGATCTTGTCAGGATAGTACAAGGAGGCTGAGGTAAGTGAATTCTTGGTGCGGGGTCTGTGTAGTTCGTGTCCGTGGAAGCCAGGGGATTCCGCTTCTGTGAAAGCCAGGGGAGTTTGTTACGTGTCGAGACGTCAAAGCCACACAATACGTGAATATCAATACTTGTCTCTTCTCTTTGCAGTGGGAGAACAATGTTCGAAGAATCACATGGGCACTCAGGAGATATCGAGGTACGTAGGAGAATTCAGATCACGGATAGTGCCATGAGAGTTGTGGAGACAAGAGAACAAAAACACACGTTAATTTCCCAAAAGTGAGTATACGTTACGGCTGGTGTTTGCTCCGAAGACGAGATGAGTTGGAGACAAGATCGTGAGGTCGATTTCTGTTGGAGATCCTCATCGAGGCTCGACCCAGAACTGAGGCTGAGATACCGGTTTTATAGTGCTTGTAATGAGATCGCTGATAGGGAACAGGTGTGGGTGATTTGCTTAACAGGATCCTGACAGATCTAGTTTACTATTTTTGCTATTTTGGTTTTATATATTTTGAGACTTTTTAAAATTCCCCTCTATAATTAATATTTTATTTTTGTGTTTACAAGTACAATTAGTATTTTTCTTTGTCACTTTTATCATGTTATTTATTTAATGTTTGTTTGTAGCTGTCCATGCCAAACTAGTCATTATCTGAACATTTTAAAGAAATAAATAATTTTGCTGTTGTTGTTGTTATTATTATTATTATTATTATTCAACATAATTTGTATAGGTTTTATCAGTTGCCTACTATCTAACTTTCTTGTTAGCAAATCCGAGGCTTATCCAATTTTCTTCAAAAAGCTTTAAAACTTTATTGCACCACACCTAATATAAAAAATCCACACAATACCGAACCATCACACCAAAATCCACTTAAAGGTTGATCTTTATTCCAGAACGTGTGAGATGTTTTAACATTGATGGAGTTTAAAATGGTATTTCAGTGGTCAAAAGATTGAAGAATATTAAATACCTGGTTCTGTCCACGTCTGAGATGGAGCAATAAAAGGTCCCGATTGATTTGTTCCTGCGACAGCTCCTCATGAATATGAAACTGTGTCATTATTGTCATTATAATGAACTGTCTTTACCAGTGTGTCTATTGGGATTAGTTACGCCCTGGCAGGAAGTGACCCCTACGCTGTACTTTTTCATACCAGGTGAGGAGCCTTAGGGTGAGACCTTTAATGTAACAATTAGTTATAACAGCATTTTTGCATTAAAAACAAGAAGCCATTTCTGTTCAGCCAGATGTGATGAGTGTATATGCTTCCTTTTGATGTATACTTTGATCAAACTGTAGGCCCTTTGTTTCTTTATTCTTATGTCCAACTGCTTCAGTTATTTCTAGGAAAGACACTTAGTCAATCATATTGTTTATTCTTTAAATGTAAAATTTTAAACTCTGATTTTCTACTCTCTGCTTGTCAGTCAGATCATGGCCTCAGTGTGAGTAATATTTATTAATGCTGTAAAGGCTGGAAATTCTCTCATTAGATAGTGCCTGTGGGGTGTTTGATCTCCTAATGCTTCTCTTGAAAAAAAACACAATCGCATTTTTCTTCTATGTGATATATTGTGAGAGAATTAAACGAAACAACTTTTTATATCTGGAAAAGCTGTTTCATGTATCTTTAATGACACCCAAATGACCAGGTTAGGGTATTCACAATGCTCATGTAAGCAACATAGCACTGTATTCGCTTGTTAAGTCTGACGTCACGTAGCAGCGCTTCCATGTCCAAACGCTCTATCAGTTACCACGAGAAAACAACATTAATTAAATGTGTTAATGTTGAAAGCTGTTCTGTGAAAAAGTTGGTTGGTTGGTTATCTTGCTTGGGACTTGTGGCACAGAATGTTTTATAACCTCCGGTTGCCTTCCTGAGGAATTTGGCTCATGTTTCAACCACAGCCCTGATCGACTCTTTAATTTGTCTTGTTCGAGTCAGATCGGCTACATTACAATGTGATAGAATACTAGCGGGAAAATTATAATCTTGACCTTTAACTCCATACCGAAGTCCCAGATAGCCAGACAATGAAAATATAAATATATATATAACAATTATTTGTGTTTGGGATGCTGTGAGCACGGATACTGTAGTGTATACCATAAGTTTGAAAGCGTTTAGCTTAAATTATTAATATGAATAAACAGTGCTCATAAACGGCTGCTGAGGTCGTATTCTCAACTGAAGCGAGTTGAGGCTTGGACCCGGAAACAGCGCTTCTTACGTCATCACTTAACAACCGAATAGCAGTGTGTACTGTACTTAATTAGCGTTTGGAGGTACCATACTGTTTGGCAAGGTAAGATTTATTATTGTTTTAGAAAGTCTCTTATGATCACCAAAATACTATAAAAATAGTAATATTGTAAAATTATCATTTAAATCTTATGACAAAATCAGATTTTTGGCAGTTAAAAATGCAGATACTCAGTACAATAACCCAGTAATTGCTGTATATCACCACTTACGTGCTGCAGTTGAATGTGTTGAAATATTCAGTCTTTTCACTGTTTTAGTAGATAATAGTGAGGAGAGAACTAGAAATTCTGAGTGAGAGAAGGGACATGCCCTATAGCTACACTCCAGATAGAGATTCATGTAGTTAATGAAATAAACTTTGAAATTTTATTGTTGTAACATTAATATAGGTGACTTATGAAAAAGGTCAGAGAAACCTTATATGCATATTAGTATTCAGTCTAAGGATAGGAAGTTAACATGAAAAATTAAATAAGCAGAGAACGGATCCTTTCCAAACGCAGCATACGGTGTCATAATTCAATTAAAAGATGGTCATAATAACAACCTGCTCAAGATTTGTTGGTTTTCTTTTCAGTAAGTTTTATTTCTGATGCCACTGTCATTTTGTTTTGATATAGTTTGTGAAATAAAATAACATTTTTACATTTAAAAATGAATAAGGTTTGAAAAGATCAATCTAATTAGCTCAGTCAAGTTCAAAGCTTGTTCCACAGTCTATCAATTGAAACTGAGGAGATATTCTTACATTCTTGAAGGTTAGCTAATGGTCTTGAAAAATGATGATTGCATTTGGTGCAATAAAAATTGAATGGCCTAAGTGGACCACAGGGAAAAATAATAAAATTATGAATAAAAGTTATAAGATACCTAGAAAATAATCAGAATATCATTAATATTATTTATATAATATAATATTTATGAAATAAAGAACATCTATCCTAATCATACATTTCCAATACAGAAATGGTCCTTGGATCCAAGCTGCTGTTGTTGTATTGAGCTAAAAATCCATTATTCCATCCATTGTTCATGAAAGTTCATGTTTTCTTAAGTAAAACACAAAATGAGAAAAGGCGGTTTGTGCTGACGTCAATGTAAATAGTGACCAGGGGCTTGTCAAACTTCAAAATTAATAAAAAGGCACCTTAAAGTATGAATAACACCTAGCTCTCAGATCTCATTTATACTATTTGAATGTGTGCATATGCACATTTGGTGCATTTTGTTTCTCAAGTGATTTATAAACAATGACATTGTCAAGACACACTCTTTATAATACAGATATGACCCTGAGCAGAGAATTGTCATCTCATTCTGTTTAGCTTTGGCTCATGATGTGGGGATTGTGGGGTGGGTGTCTCCAGCCTGCAGGGAGTGGGATGTCACAGATAAATGTGTGCTGTCAGTACTCCCATCTGGGGCAGGAATTAGGATTGTGTCATTCTGAGTCTTTCATTATTGCTTTCTTTCTGCACCGTTCCTGTTTGTCTGTCTTTTTCTTCCCTCAACAGCTTTAAGAGTCATAGCATAATAAGAAATCATTCCCACAACACTTTAGAGGCACATCAATGCCAAATCCACACAAGTAAACATGCTAATGAAGTTCTAAAAACATCTGAAAAAAGCAGAGATGATGTTTATTCATTGGTCATATGATCCTTCTTTTGTGGTATTCAGATTATATATTTTTTTCCTGTTGTGAATTCCTTTTGCTTACTAAACTCAAGGCTACAACTCGTCAAAAGTAAAATTACACGTTCTGACTGTTTCGCATCTCATATTGTGTTTAGCTCTCTGAGCGTTTTTGTTTACCTCAGGTCATAGAAATTGGATATCAGATATAGAGCTGGGCAAAAATTTTTTTTAAATGACGTCGATTCTATATCGATTCTCGAAAGCCACGAATCGATCTTTTCCGGTATTTATTTCAGCACACATTTAAAACTAGATCTGATTAACGTGAATATTATCATTACTCTTCTCCACTAAATGTCACCCTTATTTTTCTTGCACGATGTTACAACGGAAAGCCTGTCACTCATTCAGCGCTTATCATGGCGGAGATACTGTTGATGAAAACCAAGAACAAAGCCGTTCGCGTGATTCACAATGCTCAGTTGAAATGCTATAGGAATACTAGAAATCTGCAGAAGCATTTGATATCACGCATAAGGCACCATGATTTCCCTCAGTCATTTTTTTCAAATTAGTTTACTAATGTAACATACACACATACCAAAGCACAAACAACGCTCACATGTTTTCAGCTTCTGTCGTCTCACTATGATGATATGAATACACAATCATCTTCAGCTGATCTGAGATTCACCTCATTAGCATTTTACAGTTTCATTTGAGAAAACTACTGTCATATCACAAACACAGTGGCTGCCAGTTAAGGAATAATCACATTTGTTTTCTTTTTTACATTTTAACAGTAAACCTCTGTTGTGCAGCACTTTGTTTGCCAAAATAATAATAATAATAAATAATAAATAAATAATAATTTAAAAAATTATTAATTTGTTATGCCTTCATCTGATTACCAGAAAGAATAAGAATAACATTTTATAGGGCCCTATTATTGGACCATATACAAAAGATGAATAGGTTTAAAATACAGGCCTGGTGTTCTTTTTTTCTTCTTATTATTTTTTCATTAATTCTCCTTTTGTAAACAGATGTTTACTTTAATTCTTTTTAGAAATATCAATAGCATTTGTATTAAAACTATATTCACTGAATGTAATAAAACATATCGAGAATCGAATCGAGTCGAGAGCTTGCGAATCAAAATCTAATTGAATTCGGACATCTAAATCAATACCCAGCCCAAATATCTACTCTCTCTCTCTCTCTCTCTCTCTCTCTCTCTCTCTCCCTCGCTATTTCTCTTTCTCTCTCTCTCTCTCTCTCTCTCACACACACTTCTGGTATGATTTTCGAGGACAAATGAATAAAGTGGTGCGAGTGCAGGTGGCTCTCTGTGAGTGATATTTTTTCTTTCTGTTTTCTTGCTTGTGATTTCTCTAGTGGTGGGTTCCTAGAGCTGTTGTCCTTGTTGGGCTGCGGACTGCCTTTATATCAGGGAGGTATGTCGGCCCCAAGTGTGAATTTGAGCTCACTTACGAGTGTTGAGCAATGTTGCTTGGCTATTAGAGAAGTTGTAGGGCTTGAGACTATTTTATGTCAATGTCAATGTCACCTTTATTTATATAGCGCTTTAAACAAAATACATTGCGTCAAAGCAACTGAACAACATTCATTAGGAAAACAGTGTCAATAATGCAAAAATGAGAGTTAAAGGCAGTTCATCATTGGATTCAGTTATGTCATCTCTGTTCAGTTAAATAGTGTCTGTGCATTTATTTGCAATCAAGTCAACGATATCGCTGTAGATGAAGTGTCCCCAACTAAGCAAGCCAGAGGCGACAGCGGCAAGGAACCGAAACTCCATCGGTGACAGAATGGAGAAAAAAACCTTGGGAGAAACCAGGCTCAGTTGGGGGGCCAGTTCTCCTCTGACCAGACGAAACCAGTAGTTCAATTCCAGACTGCAGCAAAGTCAGATTGTGCAGAAGAATCATCTGTTTCCTGTGGTCTTGTCCTGGTGCTCCTCTGAGACAAGGTCTTTACAGGGGATCTGTATCTGGGGCTCTAGTTGTCCTGGTCTCCGCTGTCTTTCAGGGATGTAGAGGTCCTTTCTAGGTGCTGATCCACCATCTGGTCTGGATACGTACTGGATCCGGGTGACTGCAGTGACCCTCTGATCTGGACACAGACTGGATCTGGTGGCCACGGTGACCTCGGAACAAGAGAGAAACAGACAAATATTAGCGTAGATGCCATTCTTCTAATGATGTAGCAAGTACATAGGTTGTTATGGGAAGTGTTTCCGGTTCCGGTTTACCTAATTAATGCAGCCTAAAAATCCTTTAACGGATTTGGATATTAAAAGCATATTAGTATGTTATGTGTAAGCCAGGTTAAAGAGATGGGTCTTTAATCTAGATTTAAACTGCAAGAGTGTGTCTGCCTCCCGAAGAATGTTAGGTAGGTTATTCCAGAGTTTGGGCGCCAAATAGGAAAAGGATCTGCCGCCTGCAGTTGATTTTGATATTCTAGGTATTATCAAATTGCCTGAGTTTTGAGAACGTAGCGGACGTAGAGGATTATAATGTAAAAGGAGCTCATTCAAATACTGAGGTGCTAAACCATTCAGGGCTTTATAAGTAATAAGCAATATTTTAAAATCTATGCGATGCTTGATAGGGAGCCAGTGCAGTGTTGACAGGACCGGGCTAACATGGTCATACTTCCTGGTTCTAGTAAGAACTCTTGCTGCTGCATTTTGGACTAGCTGTAGTTTGTTTACTAAGCGTGCAGAACAACCACCCAATAAAGCATTACAATAATCTAACCTTGAGGTCATAAATGCATGGATTAACATTTCTGCATTTGACATTGAGAGCATAGGCCGTAATTTAGATATATTTTTGAGATGGAAAAATGCAGTTTTACAAATGCTCGAAACGTGGCTTTCTAAGGAAAGATTGCGATCAAGTAGCACACCTAGGTTCCTAACTGATGATGAAGAATTGACAGAGCAACCATCAAGTCTTAGACAGTGTTCCAGGTTATTACAAGCAGAGTTTTTAGGTCCTATAATTAACACCTCTGTTTTTTCAGAATTTAGCAGTAAGAAATTACTCGTCATCCAGTTTTTTATATCGACTATGCAATCCATTAGTTTTTCTAATGGAAAAACTTTATCAGCCTCAAGAGTGAATAACGCAGCTGTAATTTTTCTTGACAGTACTGATAGCAAATGTTGTTGTTGAGCACGGAGTTACTGTTGGCGGCAAGTTTATTCCTGTCCTTCTCCTCTCATTACCATCTAAGAGGGTTACTTTATTGAATGTTCCCCCATTCATGAGTGATGACATTTTAACTCAGCCCCTGTCCCATCATGGATAACTGGAGTTGCCAATTAAAAAAATCCCGATAAGTACCGAATACCCTCTTTTGAAACATATTGTCTGCTTTAGGCACTTTGCATATATGGTAGTTCAAGATGATGCAGAGTTAGACCTGTCACTTAAGTTTTGTGTTGGTGACTTTGAGTATGTTATCTTTATCACAACTGCAAGAACAAAGTGTTTTGGGTGTGGGAAAGTGGGACATCTACTAAAAAATTGTCCCAATATATTGAAAGAAGCGGATGGTACTGGGCAAAGTTATGGCATTATCGCTCCTGGCACAGTTGAACCTGAGCTGCTGGCCTTGAGGCCACTAGGTGAGAGCCGCGCTGAGGCAGAGCCTGTGGCTGGAAATGAGTTTTCCGGTAGTAGACAGAATGCTGCTGGCCTGGTTGAGATTGGCTCAATCGGGGCAGTTCAAGACCCATCAGGAATGGTACAGGCCACTTTTAACAATGGTAATGGGAATTCAGTTAATCTAGGGCAGTTTTCAGGAAAAGAAAAAAATGAGAAAGACAAGTATGTGGTACTTTAGAAAATGCTGTTCTGCCTGTATCGCGGAGTGTTTGAGACTCAGAAAATAAGAGAGGTGTTAATGTTTGGGACTATTTCCCTGATGTCAAACAGTTTGTTGAGAAGACAAAAAGGCTAATGTCCGGTTCCTTTACTAATAATGAAGTGTACCGTTTGAAGAAAATTGTAAGGAACTTAAAGTTTTAAACGATGATGTTTAAAAAATATATTTTTGTAACAATGTGATTGTTTTTCGAGGTCTGTATTTATTTTTGTTGTTTTTACTTATGAGTGAAATATGCCTGGCTACCTTGAATGGGAATGGTGCCAGGGACATTAGAAAAAGTGCGTTGTTAAAGGAGATTATTAAAAACAAAAACATTGATGTAATTTGTTTTGCAAGAAACACACAGTGATGGACAAAATGTCACTGAATGGAAAAGGAGTTTAAAGGGATATCTGTATTGAGTCATAATACTTCACGTGCAGGGATTGCCATTTTGTTCAGAAGTTTCAGTTCAATTTCTTATGATTATTAGGAAATTGTTAAAGACAGGGTTTTAAAAGTGAGAGCTATGTTTGAGAATTATATTTTTGTTTTTATGTGTGTCTGTGCTCCAACATCTACATTCAAGAGGATTGTGTTTTTAGACATATTATGTTGTACTTTGCAGAATGCTTCTTCTGAGGAGTTTTTATTTTTAGCTGGTGATTTGAATTGTACTGAGCATGTCTTGTACAGGAATCATATTAAACCTACTATGCCTTCAAGGAAACGTCTCACTCACATGATTAAGAAGTATGATTTGTGTGATATCTGGAGACTATTAAATAATAATGAAAGACAATATACCTGGGTTCATAAAAGAGACAATGTGATATCACTTACCAGACTAGACAGGTTGTATGCCTTTGGACAACATCTCAATATTATTAATAGTAGTTAAATTGTTCTTATGAGTTTTACAGATCATGCTATGTCACAATGTAGTGTTATTCTGAATCTTATTAAACCTAAAAGTGCCTATTGGCATTTTAACACTTCTTTATTGAGTGATTCGTTTTTTAAAGACTCCTTTAAGGCTTTTTGGGAGAGTTACAGAAAAACAAAAAATTCGGTCAGTACAACAATGGTGGGATTTTGGCAAAATTCAAATTAAACAGTTCTGTTA
Organism: Carassius carassius; assembly: GCF_963082965.1. Lineage (NCBI taxonomy): Eukaryota > Metazoa > Chordata > Actinopteri > Cypriniformes > Cyprinidae > Carassius > Carassius carassius. The sequence continues at coordinate 14,394,242 of NC_081792.1, forward strand.
GCTGTACACTTACAACATTACTATAGATTTTATCATCTGTACTGTTCCCTGCAGAATTTCTTTGTAATTGCACTTATTGTCACAAAAGTAATTTATTTTCCAACACCCCAGTAAATACTTAACCTGAAAATTATCCACTCAAGGCAGCCTGCAGCACATCGATGGCTAAATGCTTCATTAAGAACACATCATAGGCAGATGCCTGTGACCAAGGGTGGAAAGAGAAAGAGAGAGAGAGAGAGAGAGAGGAAAACGTGAGACAGTGCGGAAGACAGTGTGAATGTAAAGTGATCCTGCAAGCACAAATCAATAGGTTATTTCAGCCCTGGTAGAGTATTCACAGTTATCTTAATCCGTTATAAGGACCCATATTTATCTGTGGGATATGGTGGTCTTGCTGAATTGAGTTCATAAATAAGCTTGCTTTGCTTTGGCACAGTGAAATTTGACCTCTGTCCAAAAAAAAAAAAAAAAGATAATAATGTTATAGGAATACAGTCGCAAAACTCTCAAAATACTTAATAAAGTGGCCGAGGTCCAAAATTGCCCTTGGCGCCTTAGTTATGTCTTCATGTAGCAAAGAATGTGTCTAAAAATTTTATTATATTATGGACTAGAATGATATTATGCAATTGGAAATGCCCCAAACCCTATTGATGGAATTACTGAGATTGCATCATATGAAAGCATGCTGGAAAGGCTTTGCAATAAGGAAATGATATGATTTTTGGGGGCAACACATAAAAATGGGTATATACTTTTTCTGTATATACTTATATACTGTATATACTAGCTCTTTAAGAATACTTCTTCTGAGCATATTTTTGCAATAAAAATACTGGAACCATCTAACCCTAAGGTTGTGAGTTTGAGTCTTGGGCTGGTAATACCATGACTGAGGTGGCCACTGCTCTCTGTGTGTGTTTACGGTGTGTGTGTGAGCACTTTGGATGGGTTAAATGCAGAGCACAAATTCTGAGTATGGGTCACCATACTTGGCTGCATGTCATGTAACTTATTTATTTGTAATTTATTTATTATTTTTTCTTTGCCTTTTATGTACCTTGCTTGTGCTACACAGATTAAATTACCTTTGATATTAAATGATACGTTCGTCATTTAAATTTTGTTTTGTCTCGCATCTTAACCTACATAGCCCCGCACATGACACGCAGGAAAAAATATAAGGCTAAATCGTGTGCACGATTTACTAATTCGTTCCCTCAATGTACTAAAATGTGCACACGACTACTATAGCGTTCCCTCGATTTACTATAGCGTTCACTCGATTTATAAATTGTGCGCACGATTTAGTTAGCAAATCGAGCGAAAGCATTAGTAAATCAAGGGATCGCTATAGTAATCGTGTGCACGTTTTAGAACATTGAGGGAACGAATTAGTAAATTGTGCGCACAATTTATTTATTTTTTCTTGCATGTCATGTGCGGGGCTCCGTATTAACCTGTTTTATTGTTTTGTATGATTACTGAAATCTGGACATCGTTATTAAGGCAGTATATTTATATAAATTATTATAGCTTGGTGGATTCAACAATTTTCAATTGATAAATAGATTGCTTATTTGATTTATTTACTTCTTAATTGATTCATCATTTTCTGAAATTATTATTGAATGTCACATTTGGACTGCCCAAAAAATACATCAAAAACAACTTTGTATTGTACATATGGGTTGTGATATGAAATGCACATCAGGGACAGAAATGTCACATATAATAATACTTTTTTTTATTTTGTCTAATTGACCGTTTTTATTATTATTATTATTATCTCTTACTTTTAATTGGATGAGAAATCAAATACAATGCTGGACAATTACCAGTAATTGTATTCTATAATAGTTTTTCCTATATTTTCCTAATGACAATTTTTATGATTTGTTTCTATATTACAAACACTTTTGCCACATTTATCACAGAATAAGGCAGAATATTTATTTTTATACTTTAATGCGCTGCATTATTCATATGCTTTTTTATTACCTGAGTTGTTGCAATTGTGTGTTTATTGTCTTCACATTTCATCAGTCAAACATTTCTTTTTACTAAGATTAGCTACATCGTTAGCTGGATGCCTTTGTCCATATTAGGGATTTCCCTGCATGTCATAAATTATTACTTCTATAAACCTGTTTGAACTTTCAGAGCAAGAGTGCCCTTCGGCTTTGAGTATGAATGAAACATCTGCATGAGAGTGTTTACAAAGTCTTAGGAGTTTAGTGCTCCATGTTTACATTGCCTCATTTTGGATACTAATAAAACATCAGATCATGCATAGACTAACTTGTCTCTTTGACAAGATTTGATCTAGATTCATTCACACTGTCCCTTGAAAACATCTATGTGAACAAACCTGCCTGAAAAAAAAGTGTGGTGGATGAATTTCATTTATTTGACTTAGATCTTTTGTAATGTCTTTACTGTCACTTTTGACCAATTGTATCCCCATTGCATAAAATTGTTAAAAATAAGGGTTTTAAAATGTACTCACCCCAAAATTTTAAACATAAGTTCAGATTCCCAGCTCAGTAAGATTTTTTTTATTTTTTAGAGGATAAAAGGAGAGGATAAAAAAATCTGTTATTCATTATATTAATGTTTCTCTCACACACACACATCACATGTTCCTTCATTCCAGAGGAGAGCATCTCCTGTAATATTATGACTCTGATTTGTGAGTGATACCTACACTTAAGGAGGTTTCATTCAAATGTAGAACTTCAATACACAGGGCAGGTAGAGAGGGATTATTAAAATACAGAAAAAGTAGTTTTTTTTATCTTGACATTTTTCATTGAAATGTCATGAGAGTTCTCCAATATGTGAAATATTCAGAGAGAAGGTGACCTGTTTACACCAACCTCACGGGACAGCAGAAAGCGATCCCAGCACTCTTTTGAGCTAAAAAGAAGAACTATCAGTTTTCCCTTTATAATGAAAACATTTGACCCAGCAATTAAGTAAACAGTTGGAGCAAACCTGTAACCCTTCAAATAGTTTTAGTCTCACATAGCCAGACTGGAAGTCTGGTCCACATTACAGCTCATTCTGGAAAAAAAAGTTCTGACAGAGTTTGTTTTATTTTTAAATGGCTTTTAAATTAAGTCTGTTTAAAATAGTGGATATTTTGTGTTTAGAATTATACACTACTATTCATAAGTTTGGGGTGGTAACGTCTCGGTTACGTATGGTAACCCTCGTTCCCTGAAGGAGGGAATGGAGACGCCATGTCGGTGACCAACAAAAATGGGATCCCTACCAAAGCGCCATGGGTGCTGCCCCTTCCAGTGCCCTGTGCGAGACGCCTGTGCCCCTTTTAGGTGTTGCCCGGGGCTCGGAACAAGTAGTTCCACTCACAATTGTCAAAGCATTACCTCACTGGGTGAGATTGGATAACACTGGGTAAACTAAACCGTTACACTTGGAACAGGGACGCTGCGGAAGCCCCATTCTTCCCTAACGAGGTCTCAGGAGCAAATACACATATAGCATCCATTTAGGTGTATATGAAGAAATTTTAGGTGATTAAAACCCTCTTGGGAAGGCAGAATTACATCAGGGGGCCTCAAGATTATCTTGGAGTCAGCTGGCCCAAACTCTAGGCATGAATCGTCAACCAAAAATGTATGCAGGTCCCCTTCCCTCTTGATGAAGGCCAGTACAAGCAGGAGCAGAGTTTTACGAAGCTTTAGCTCAAATGAATGCAAAGGCTCGAATGGGCCCTGCTGTAGTGATTTAAGCAGGGCGAGGGTTTGGTGACAGGCCGGTGTAACTTGGACCCGGCGAGTGCCGCGCTTCCACGCCCACCTTGGGACTCGGCAATGAAGCCAGTGCTGGAGTGGTCTCATATGTAACAGGCCGAGCGGTGTAAGTGCCCCAGGAGCCTCTGAAAGAGTTTCAGTGGGACCGCTGTCCAGCCCTTGAATGTATTCAAGCAGGCTAGCACCGGCCGCACACATTCCCCTGTGAGGCGTTCTGTCTGTTCGACTGAATCCAACTCTTAGTGCTGAGGCGCACAGCGGAATTGGCCGCTTGCAACTCGACAGGGGGTAGTGCAGCCTTAAGTGTGCAACTCACTCTACAAAGGAACGACCACCGTTGAAGCGCCGTCTCGCCAACACACAAAGCTTTCGAAAGCGTGCTGAACACGTAGTTTCACAGCAGACACAGTTGAGCAGAACGATACTAATGTTCGGCTCCGAAGCGAAAAGCTGGTATGCATTGCACCTGCTGCCATCTTATACTCACGCTGTGATCAGCGGCAGCTGGATGCAATAATTGCATGCCAATGTGCATTGGCTCATTTAGTTTACACTCGAAGCAGATTGGTCTATTGAAGCGATATACCATTTTCATATATATATATATATATATATATATATATATATATATATATCCCCAAAGTGATCAGTGCTACTACACTAGTGGCGAGACGGCTCACAAAATTTATCACAGATCCGTGGTTTGATTAAAGTCAATTTTATTTTAAAATGCGTTACTTTGGCTAGCTCTGATATAGCTGCCGCGCACGTGCGCAGCCTCTGTGTATTCACCATTCTGCAGACTTGCTCAATGTCCCACCCACGGCGCTATCTGATTGGTTACAACTCACGAGTAATAGCCTATCAACACTTGCGAGACGGTTGAAGCCGGTCCGCTGGGCAGTGGAGTTGCTAACTTGCCGTTTTTGTCGCTAGATAGATTTAGCGACTTTTTTCCAAAAAAGCGACTAGCGACAAATCTAGCGACTTCTTGGACAATCATTACTTAGGGTGTACTCACACTAGCCAGTTTGAACCGTGCCCGAGTGCGTTTGACCACCAAAGCGCGGTTCGTTTGACTAGTGTGAGTGCTCCGAACCGTGCCCGGGCGCGGCTCGATTAGCCTGCCCTGGCCCGCTTGGAAGAGGTGGGCCAGAGCACGGTTCAGTTGGACTTGGGCGCGGTTCGCATGCAGTGTGAGCGCTAACCGTGCTGGAGCACGGAACAGGACGCATGGCGTCACGGTTTTGCGACGCTCCAAAAGTGCAGCTGCAAAGTCCTTGCTGCACTTCAGCTGGTACCTTGCAAACCTCCTCATATGAGCAGCACGATTACGTGAAAATTTTCGCGCCGCGACACATCTGTTTAACTGCTGTGAGAGGGCTGTGGACCACCGTGGACCAAACGACACAAAATTATCCACAAAGAAAACAGAGCGATGGACTCCATTGTGTTCAGAGGGCGCCACTCTTCCTGTTTATCCCGAAACCGTTGCGCACCATAATGACGTAAGCGTGCTCCGGCATGAATGCTGAAACCCTATGTGAGTGCAGGCCAGAGGGGGAGTGGGGAGGGGGGACAATCGTACTCGGGCCCGGTTCATGGCAACCGTGCCTAGTGTGAGTACACCCTTAGTCTCTGAGACTCTCTGGTGCTGCCGCACGAGCGCGAGGTCTCTCTTTCCCAGCGCGAGCCTCTCTCTCTGCATCTGCTGTGTTCAGCGAGTGCAGAGAGGAGCAGTATTTCAGTTAAAAAAAAAGATATTCTGTTGCTTCTAACTCTATTTTACAAGCAAGTATAGCCGACATCAGTCACAGCACAACCACTGACTTTATCGTATGTGTATTTGATTTCATTAGTGCAGATTAATATTTGAGAGCTGGTTATGTAGTCCATTATGTAGGACCGTGTTTCAGTCATTATAATATTCATTCCATTGAACAGAAACATTAAAATATAGTAATAAAAACTGTTTTATTGAGAATTTAATTAAATGGCTAAATTAAATTGCAGTATGTGAGCATAGGGAGGCAATACAATACGACGCTTTTATATCATAAATATGCTAATTAACACATTACATCATCTAGTTCATGTTCTCATGATTTCAAAACACCCCCCCCCCCTCTGTTTTTTTCACAAGTCGAATCCTGTATATATATATATATATATATATATATATAGTATCTATTGCTCACTATGGCTGTATCTTTGATCAAAGACACAATACTGTATGAACAGTAATAATGTGAAATATCATTACAATTTAAACTGTTTTCAATTTTAATATTTATATTTTAGAATATAATTTGTTCCTGTGATGAAAGCTGACTTTTCAGCATCATTCCTCCAGTATGATCCTCCAGAAATCTTTGTAAATGTGTGATTATTATTAACTATAATCAATGCTCAAATTTTCATTATGGTTCATATTCTTATCAATGCTGAAAACTGTAATTTATATTTTTGTGGAAATTTGATAATTTTTAAGGGATTCTTTGATGAATAGAAAGTTTGAAAATATAAGTTTTGTAACAATAGCCTTTACTGTTACTTTTGATCAATTTAATGCTGAATAAAAGTATTAACTCTAAGCACTTTTGCATATGGATGTCTAGTTAACTTGCAATTTAATGACTCAAACAGAACATTAGGGCAGCTGTGGCCTAATGGTTAGAGAGTTGGACCCGAAGGTCATAGTTTCTAATCTCAGTGCCGGCAAAAGTTGTAGGTGGGGGCAGTGAATGAACAGTGCTCTCTTCCACCCTCAATACCCATGGCTGAAGGAAGGCACTGAACCCCCAATTGCTCCCTGGGCGCTGAAAAAAAAAAAAAAAAAAACTGCCCACTGCTCCGGGTGTGTGTTCATGGTGTGTGTGTGTGTGTGTGTGTTGGATGGGTTAAATGCAGAGCACCAATTTTGAGTATGGGTTACCATACTTGGCAAATGCCATGACAAAAAAAAAAAAGCAACACAATGATGTATCGCACCATGTTGTTGTTGTTTTATTCAGTTATTAGTTATTTTATTTATTCATTTATTTGTTCGTGTTTTTATTTACTCTAATTTATAGGCCAGCTGTTTACCTGCAAAAGCAATTCCTTTTAGAGTGTTGCCATGAGTTAATTTCCAGAAAAAAACATACAGCAACTTAGTTTTGAACATATTGTACATTTTCATGACCATTGCCATAATGGCCAAATGTTAATATAAATATTTAATATAAGCTTACAAAAGCATTTTTTTTTTTTGGATGATAGGCCTTAATCAGGTTAGACGCCATATTGATTTTAACACAGATGAGAATGAGGCTGAGAGGCTTACAGCTTTTACAAAGGAACACACTGTATAAAGGTCAGAGGCTAAACAACAGTCCAGGTCACTGAACACACTGTGCTTCTATCCCCACAGCCTCGTTTTAATTCCTGTCAAAAAAGAAAAAGAAAGAAATATGTCGCTACCCTGACTTAGGTCTATATCATTTGAAAACCTCTTTATTGCTATGTAGCCAATCTTTTTTCCAAGCCAATCAAGATTGCTACTGCTGATGTACAGCTTTGTGTGCAGTGTGTTTCATACGATCAGAGAGTTGACTGTGAGTGATCTGTGGGTATGCCTTTTAGGTCAAATTCACCTCAAACTCCATCTTCCACTTAAGTTGTGCTACCAGGCTGGTGCTCCACTGCGATGTTTCGTATAATCACAGCAAGCCATTCATCAAGCGCCATGACTGCTCTTAGGCTCTGCTCAGTAATTCTCAACCTCGTCGCATCAGTGGTCAAATTCCAGCACATCAATCACACATGCTGATGTATTATCCCAGTTCGAAATGTCCATGCTTATCTATAATTTGGACGCTTATCATTTATGAGTTATGGTTTTATGATGCGTGGACGGCCCCTCCTGCATCATGCTGTCAGTCATGCCACCTAGACGGCGCGGAAGAGCCCCTGATGAGATATCATTTGCGACTGGCTCTTCCGTTTAACAGCAGGCAACATATTTTCATGACACTCCCAATACAACAGTGGTCCATGAAATGCCCTCCACCGAATCGCCAGTTAAATTGGGTAATTTAGTGCTTTACTATAAGTAGCAGCTAATTGCTCTTCGTCTGCTCAAATGAGGCCAGGAACGATCACGTCTCTTGTGTGGAGGGGCTGATTGTGTGCTAATTGTGGGGCATGGCTGGAATATGCCATTGGCATGACTCCATTGATGTGACTCTTTTATGTCTGGATTTATTCATGAATTGAAAAATTAAATTCATATATACAATGACTTTAATTTTACTTCTAAATGAAAAGTAATTTTGAATTTTGTTTTCTTTTTTTTTTGAGCATAAAGTCAATAACAATATCATAATATAATATTCTGATAACATAATAAAAATAATGCAATTCTGGAAAACAAAACCTTACGAAATAGTTGAGCTCAATCATTTATTAATATTTTAAATAAAGAAAGAAATAAAAAATATTATACTAGATTTTTTTAAATGTTTGTATTTATTTATTGTGAAGTCATGTGATCTAACCAACATGCAGAAACAGTAGAAAAATATATATCATAAAAATTATCCTCATTACTGTGTTAATTTGACTTTTAAATTTAATCCAGGTTGAAAATTGTCATGTGGTAGTACTCCACAAAAACTTAATGTTCATGAATTTAATAATTGATGATATGTATAAAAAAGTTTTTACCTCACAACTAAACTGTATTCTTATGTTCTCATGTTTCTCATCTTGAATTCTTGTGTTCTCACTCTCACATTTTAGAGTCATTGAATTTAAACTTTTATCAAAGTGGTTCACGAGTAAAAACAAAAAAAACCCAAAAAAAAGTTAATATACAAAAAAAAAAAAAAACATTTCTAAGATTTTGCTTTAAATTGGATTTTAATATATTTATCAGTGAGCCCCTTATTTGCTACTAAACCTTTTGCTTCAGTTATTGTGTTCCAGAACCAATCACCTGAGCCATACACATATATGCATATAGATTTGCCAGCTTGGCCTAACCTTGGAAGCTAATCAGCCAAACTTTGACCCTATGTTTCCCTTTGTTCCTTTCTTTGGGGTCAGCAGTGATGATAAATAGTTTTAGAAAGTGTGTGCCAAGAATCCGATACAATATGAATAAAAGTTAAAAGCAGACCGGCAGTAATTAAGAACAGGTTTAGCGCGCATGTGTTGGGATTGTGGGCATTACGCAGGAGGATGTCAGATGCTGTTCTCTAATTGCCACTAGCTGAGGATTTATTGTTAATGTTGGACCAACCTCCTTTAACTCCTGAGAGAGAATCATAACCTGAAATATAGATTCATTAAGGATGCATATGGCACGCCTTTCAAATGTGCCCATGAAATATTTCATCTGGAAGACAATTCCTGGACAATTGTTGTTAAAATGATTCATAGTGCTAGACTAGATCAGCACTGGAGGAGCATGACATTTTAGCTGTAGAGGGGTTTTACCATGTTCAGTTTGTTTTCGCTATCTCTTTGAGGAAAATCATTATTTGCCGCTGCTAAAAATATGTCTAAGCATCAATCACAACAAAAGCTGCGGAGAAGCCCCCTGATTTGTATTTTAATCAGTGTTGGGCAGTGTTTTATTTATTACTCGTTAAATCTTTCATACTTATTACTCTCTGACAACAGTAATTCATTACACTAATCTTTGAAATACTTTTCTGTTACACTCCACAAAATTGGTAATCATATCCTTTCTCCTCAAAATTCTGACTTTATATGTGTGCCTCTTTGTGAATATTAGGTTATATTTACCAATTTTTACTTAGTATTTCTTTAGGCAGAATCATAATTTCTATCCATTTTCCGCTTCATAACCTCTTCTGGTGTCTAATTAAACTTTCGCATTCTGCTTCTGTACATAACAAATTCCATAGAAACATTTCTACACATGAAGCATGAAGCTAATAAACATATGATTATGATAGCGTATGATTTGTATGTGATCTGGGTTACTTTTATAAGAATAAATTATTTTTACAGAAATTAAATGGGTATAGTAATTATCTTATTCTAAAATGCTATAAATAGCATATTTCTGCTTTATTATATGACCAAAATCTACTTTAGAATGCAATCAGAAGTTATTACAAACATGTAATAACTGAGTTTCAATGGAATTTCAATTAGTTTTTCATTAAACTATTAAAATATCATGTGCAGCTTGCTCCTAATTGTACCTATGATGCACCTGTTATGGAAGTGTGATTATATTTCCTTGTATATGTTGTCATAAAAAGTTTATTTTTTTTTAATTTTGTATAAATACTTTTGATTAGCTAATTATAGTGTATATCAGTTTCAAAGGCATGGGTAGGCAATGCCAGAAATAAAGTAATGCCACAACTTATACATTTGACAACAATGTTCCTGCCATATTTTCTTCTAACAAAATCTAAATAATAGCAATATTTCCAGCTACTGAATGTGAGCTTTTCCAAGCTCTTCCAAGCTAGCTTGCTGCAATGGTGACATGCACACGTGAGTTGGAATGATTAGGGGTCAAGGCAACAAAAATAACTTTGTAATGAGCTACATTTTAATGAATAGTAAATGTAATATTACTCCTGCAATTGTATTCGTAATTAGTTCATAGTTACTGATATTAGTACTGTAACTGTAATCCAAACACTGTTAGTAAGCCAGGCCTCTATGGTGCTCCCGCAAATGGCATTTTGCCCACTTGTGTTGGCTTATGGGATATAGCTGCTACACCTACTCAGTGTGCCTCTGTTTTGGGTTTCTAACACAAGTGCTGGGAAGGCATGGAGGATTTTGCACACAAGTTCATTGCATGTGAATGCTCTGCCTTTTTCAGGTCACTGATACTTTGAGTCAAAGTCTGTGTCAAGGGCATTATGAAACAAAACTAAGAGCACATGGCATTGCAGTGCTGTGTGACTGTTTCAGGCTATCACACCCCACCAGACTCATCATCCATTAATGCTTTCACTCTCTCTAATGACCATTTGGATGAGAAGCCTTAAGAATTGTCTCTCACACACACTCAGACATGATACGATTTACAGTAGCTCCTGCTTCCATCTCTGGAAATGGAACAGTATTTGCTTTTCCTTCTGAAGGGCTGTTGAATAAAACATGTCAGAAAGTCTGGTGTGTGTAGTTGGATTTAAACAAGTGACCTTGTCTAGTTTGTTGTTGCACATCTGAGTTAAAAATATTACGAGATGACTTTTGTAATAGGCTTATGCCATACACATTTATATGACATAACAATAAAATCTTGAAATAAATAAATAAATATAAATATATTATATTAATAAATAAAATAAATAAAAATACATTATATCACAAATTTGCATATTAAATTATATTCACTTTTTATTCATTTCTACACTAAATAAAAATAAATGTTACAAATAATATATAAAATAATAAAGAATATTATGTATAAGAGAGTAAATTACTATTTAATAACATTCAAGCAAATCATCAATAATATAGAAGGTTTATACTGTACAGTATGTTCCATGATAATACAATGGTTTATTAAATGCTTTGTCAAAAGTACAATCTAAATGACAAGGTTTAGGAATATGGCTTCAGTATCATGGTTTTCACATCTATGTACTATTGCACTCCACAGTACTTGTTTGTAAGCAAAACATGCTACATGCTGTGGTTCGTGTCTTTAACTGCTTCCCGGGAGGTCTGGAACGCCTAGTAACATCACAGCCCCCCCATCCTTGTTTTTGTTTTTGTTTTTGATGCTGAAAATTAATTGATTTGTATCACAGCCCACATAGTCTATGATAGCCCATTTGGTGTAGTTAAATGCATTATGAAGTAGGGTTAACAAAGTTTGTCTCATGTCAGAGATGGTGATTACTAAGGATTCTTTCTTCCTCAAAGTTACCAATGATCTTTGATTTCACAATATGTCAGGGAAAGGCAGAGAGGGGGAAAAACAATTTTCTCTCTTCATGATGATTTATTTATTGTCTCTGCTGAAGAGCCCCACTACTCAATCACAAACACTCTCCAGGAATCTATAAGGTTGTAACCCCATCATAACAATTCAAAGTTGCTTCTTAAAGCATGTGAATGTCACCCTGTCGGCTCACGGCCCGGGTTTCAGGACATGGCAGTTAAGCAAAAACTGCTGCCTGTCTTGTTGCAGAATGCGAGATCTTTGTCAATGGACAACTGTAGGCGATGTGCTAATTTCTCCAACTACTAGACTCTCCATTCATCCCAGCTGTGCCATACATGCTGCAGACAAAAATAAGAAAAGAAGCAATAAAGCTGTCCACTACTCAACTTTACACAAGGGTAGCCGCAGTCGAGACAATCTGAAATCGATCATTTTCATTATTGAGGTGATTTTGAAGGACGGACATGGAGAGACGCAGAAGAAAGCGAGTCTCTATTATGATACTCATCTCTGACTAACCCATACATCTCACTTAAATGATGTCTTTGTATTTTATTTTATTTATATATATATTTTTTTTTAAGTCTGCTCAACTGTTCATTTTATTCCCATCAAGTCTTTTGAGTTGAGTGAAACTGAAAACTTATAAAAGTATTTTTTACAGATACATTCTGTTATGTTGACCTCTTAGTTTTAACAAGATCTCATTATAAACCATCAATTAGTGCATTTTAAAATATAAAATTTTCTGCAAATGTTACCAAAATAAATATTTTTAGTGTCATTTGTGTACTGCGTCACTGACTCGGATGGTTGCAGTACGTTTGATTTTCACAGTTTGTCAGCAGCATGCTTCAACACTTAGAAATTGTAAAGAGCTAGAGGTGATACTTGACATCTGTCAGCAAACACAGACAGTATGAAGCTCAGCTTTAACACCACAATGTGATGCATCAGTAAATAATCTCACCATTTTCTTTAAGCATACTGGCATTTAAAAGTGAAGACAGTGGAAGTCTGGCAAAGTGGACATTTCTGATTGATTCTCATTTCAGACAAGCAAGGCCATTTCTAGACTTTTTTACTTATTTATGCATTTATTGAATTCTTGTGTTGTTGTTGTTGTTGTTGTTGTTTACACTAGCACCAAACATTGAACAGCAGGATCTCAGTATAAAGTCAATGATTTGTAATACTACAGGTTTTTTTTCTTTTTCTTTTTTTATGTACACTACCATTCATAGGTTTGAGGTCAGTAAAGATTTTTTATTTTTTTAAATATATAAATTAATTAATACTTGTCTTCAGCAAGGATGAACTGAATTGATCAAGTTGCATAAAATACATTTTAAATGTAGCAAAATATTTCTATTCTTATATTCTTTTGAACTTTGTATTCATCATGTCAGCATTTGGTCCGGATATTCCAGTTTTTTGCCACTAGAGGCCCCCATTGTGTTTTTTTTTGTCAGACCCTTTTGTTTTTTTCTGTTTCTCGTTATCATTTGCACCTGTGCCTTGTTTCCTTTGCATATATATAAACCCTTAGTTTGCCTTAGTTCTTTGCTCTGTGTTTGAATGTTAACACCCAGCCTAAGCGAAGCTGTGAACCTTCGATGCTCCAGTTGGATTCTCTGTTTTGGTACGCTGTTTTTTGTACTTGTTTTTTGGATTATCTTTTGAGACTTTTTGCTGTACCTACTACTTTGTGAATGTACCTTTTTTCTGAGTGGATTACCTTTTTTTGGAATTCCTTTTGACCATTGTGGATTTATATTTTTGCCTGAAGGACTTTACTTTTTATTGTTATTAAAACACCAGCTCAAGTACTGCTGTGTCTGCCTCATCTTCTGGGTTCTGCCAACAATTAGTGGCTCAGTTTGCTAAGAGACAGTTTCTCACACCGGAGACCCGAGTTTGAGACCGGGTCCTGACACATCAAAGTATCGTAAAAATGCATCTCAGTTTCCACAAAAATATTAAGCAGCACAAGTTTTTTTTTTTTCTTTCACATTGATACTAAGAAATGTTTGTTGAGCATCAAATAAGGATATCAGAATGATTTCTGAAGAATCATGCGACACTAAAGCTGGAGTAATAATGCTGAAAATTAGGCTTTGCAATCATAGAAATAAACTGGATCCTAAAATATATTCAAATAAAAAGTCATATTTGTAGTAATATTACACAATATTACTGCTTTTACTGTACGTTTGACCAAAGAAATACAGACATGCATGCCAAAAAAATGAAAAAATAAATAAAATAAATTCTTACTGACCTTCCTTATTACAATGCAAAATAGTAACTGAAAATATGCATATGTTATATATTCTTAATTTTTAATGCACGTCAAATGCATAGAATGTAAATGTTTTTATCGGCATGAATCGAATGGGTTTTGTATTTCGCCTTTAAGGGGTTAAGTAGCACTGGCATGGAAACTGAAATATCTAGTTTGTTAGTCGAATATATCACTCAGCGTCATGCTTGACTAATCAGAATCAAGTATTCCATTATATGGAATACACTTTTAATAGCATTAATTTTTATAACCTATTTAATGCCGATGTTAAATTGTTATTATGACCAACAACAAAGTTGATTCTACGTGAATTTGCATTTATCTTTGATATGTACTAGTTTTGGAGCCAGCTCTGAGTCTGCACTGATTCCGTCCTGCAGAGAGAACTACACAAAGCAAACAGATCAATGTCAGATGTCTGGCTCAGCCCATATACCCCAGTAGAGTAGATGTACACCCCTAGTGTTTGACACTCTTTGTGCAGCTCTATTAATAAAGCATCAAAGCCTCCAATGTGCAAGAGCTGAATTGCTGTCCTTCCGAAATGAACGCCCAAAAAGTTCACTACCGCGTATTATATTGTGTGAAGGGACCAGAAAGGACCTCTTTGTCTGAGAGCTCCACACTCTTTAGTATTGCTTCACTGAAAAAAACTTTTTTTAAATTAAATAAATAACAGCTACTCTTTTGCTCTTACCTAAGATTTGTGTCCCATTTTAGATGGTGGTCAAAATAGTTTTTATACATAGGCATAGATAAAATAGGCCATTTACACAGCATAACTGCCTCAGCGGGCAGCCACTTTGGTTTTTCACTTTTAATGAACAAGTTTTTCTATCACATCTATCACATTTGTGAGCAAATAAATGCTGACAAAATGTTTTTTGGGTAAACTTTTTCTTGTGATCAAAGGTGTCTGTATATCTCACAACAATTTTGAATGAATCTCAAATTCAGAGTGAGAACTATCCATTTTATATAAGGGTTTACAAGTTTATCTTCCCCGTCTTGAAAACACATCATCTATAAACACACAATCAGGGTACATTCTATTTACTGATCATGCGCTAACATACAATCTCTTTTGGAGAGGGTTTAGATTTCACAGCGTGCCGCACTCAGCTGTCAATATAGCAAAGCAATGCTGAACTCCTCCGTGAGTGTAACTACTGTAATTTGACTTGTGAGATGAAACTACTTCTGTTGCTCTGTATATTGCGGCACAGCTGAAGAGCAAAAGCAAAATTTCTGTCATCTGTTCTCTCGCTCAAAAGTGTGCAGACAAAGAGGGAGAGAAGATCACAACACACAGTACCACGCCAGTGGGTTAGGATGTCGCCTTCCCCAGCCACCTGTCATCTTCCCCTACCATCTCTCCCTCTAGTCTGATCCTCCGTGACATGGATTTACTCAGTCCATCATCTGGTCCCCTGTGAGCATTAGAAGATTGGAGCCTCTGGAGTGGCCTTTATGCATTTAGAGAGGATTTGCTTTACTTAGAAAGCACTAAAGGTGTTTGGTCGATGGATGTGTGTTTGTTGTCTGACTATATCAGTTTGTGTACTTTGTGTTTATTATCATAGAGTGAAAATGAATGTGTGTGTGTTCATGGATGCTATCTCAAACGTAGAAGGAAATTGCATTATTCTCCTCCGCTAATGCGTGACATCTGCTGCGATGGGTCAGTCCTGATGGGATAGAGCACCTCTCACCTCCCTTCACTCAGCTCCAGCCATGCTCATAACTCCAGGAATGGAGGAAAAGAGAGAACAGAGAGAGCTGTGAAGAGATGTTGAAGGGCTGGGTAGATGGGCACTCTCAGACAAAGCCGTGAGATTTGAGCGAACAGCCTCTGTTGGGTAATATGTGCTTTTACACTTCATTTTCTTAGACCTCACTTGAGATTTTTGACAATGTCAGGTTAGAAAGAAGCTAATCACAACCTTTGCTCAGTCTCCCTTAACCATCCTGCTTTTAAAAGGAAACAGAAAGCCGCTTTTATGTGATCTTATTTTTTTCTACAAAAGCTCACAAGCCACATGTGTGTATCTAATGGAATGTCTTCTCAGTAATCCAGGTCACTCTTCTCTGGTCCTTAAAAGTGCAATGTTTATTTGCAGACAATAGCCTCTCTACACCAGCTTTTTTTCTTCTGCTCTTTCAAAAACTCTGAATTATAATTTTAAAAAAAAACTACAGCATTTTTATTTTATTTTTTTCCTGAAATAATGGTTATTTAATAATAATATTAGCTGTGTAATTTGCAAACAGATAATAAGGCAATGTACACATTGTTGCTGCACAACAGATGCTATATGTAATAAATGTAGAAGTAT
Source organism: Carassius carassius (assembly GCF_963082965.1). Classification (NCBI taxonomy): domain Eukaryota; kingdom Metazoa; phylum Chordata; class Actinopteri; order Cypriniformes; family Cyprinidae; genus Carassius; species Carassius carassius. Next base: position 14,410,598 of record NC_081792.1, read on the forward strand.
TATCTATATGTATGTACAGTATGTATGTACTGTATGTAAACACTACCATTCAAAAGTTTGGAGTCAGTAAGATTTTTAAATTAATATTTTTATTAATTTAGGATGCATTATGAGTAAAGGTGCACCCACCAGTTGTTTAAAATTGTGGCGTAAGTAGTCTTTTGTCATTATTATTATCTTTGTTTTATTTATTTTTATTTATTCATTTATTTATTTTTAATGTCTGTAGAGTCTTTACTCATTTTTAGTTTAGTTTTATTTAGTTTAGTACATTAATTAAATTAAAATGAGAAACTACCCTTCAGTTAAAATGTATTTTATTTCAAGCAACGAAAATATCTTTGTAGTTATAGTCTTAGTTAGCTTTAAAGGGGTCATATGATGCCTTTTTTAAACATCATAATTTTTTGTATTTGGTGTAACAGAATATGTTGACATGCTTTAATGTTCAGAAAACACATTCTTTTTCAAATACTGTACATTATTGTAGGTCCTCTATGCCCTGCCTCTCTCAAACACGTCGTTTTCTACAAAGTCCCACCTTCTGACAAGCGCAGTCTGCTCTGATTGGCCAACTGACCCAGTGCATTGTGATTGTCCGAACTCCACAAGCACTCGTCGGAAATGTAACGCCCCTTTCAGGATTCGAATTACAAAGTGGCTTTCGGGGGAGCCCTATTTCCCGATCCTCCCTGACTGACTTTTACACTTTTGGTGCATGTTAGGGCATTTAAAACAATAGGTTTACAGTAAACCTATTGTTTACTTAGTAAACCGTTTACTTTAAAACGCAAGCGTCAGTCAGTGTTGTCAGTGTTAGGGCAAACAGCTCTGTCCACGGTTCTGAATCACCCGCGTGATCACAGGCCTACATCATGCAAATCATGATAAAAACAGAATAACTCCCATAACAATCGTAAAAAAAAATACATCAATATTAAATAGGATTAGGGCCAATCCTCACAAACGCACAGATCAAGTAAGTAATTCCATGATTCTTACCTTAAATCAGAAGTGACCACAGAGGCCTGGGGTCTTCTGTCTTTGCTTTCCGTCCTGTAACCCAGGATGTTGAGGGTCGGTGACCGGCTTTAATCCAAGATGATACAAAAGGCAGAGGGTCAAATTGCTCCAAAGGGGGTCCATTCAGATCCACGAAGAGAAGCGAGGAGAGGCTTTGTTCACGCAACTTGTTGCGATACTTGCTGTCAGTAGAATTCACGGCAGAAAATCCCCTCTCACACTCAGCTGAGGACGGCAAGTAGGTCAGACTTGCTGTTTGAAGTTTGACAAGCGTTTTCCCTGGTGCTCTGTTTTGCAATTTAAAGTCCCGGAACTCCTCGACAGCCTCTCGGGCCGGTTCTCCCAGTGTTTTTGCCAAGGCTCGAACCTCAGTTTCCCCATATAGAATACGGGCGCTATGTTGCTGTGGCCAAAAGTGTTTATCCAGCGGTTTCAGCATCTGGACAAGGTCCGGTTCGGGCAGTCTCTTCTTTAGGCTGTTGATAATAGACTGATTGAACTGAAGACGGTTTATCTTCGGCATGCTCTCTGAAAGCTCTTTGAACAGGCCAGTCGATATGCGTTGTTCGGCTTTTTGTGTGGATTTTCCTCCACTTTCTTTCATGGCTGTCAAGACGTCAATGGTCTGCTGAATGTGGCAACTTGCATCAACTAAAGATGTTTGTTTGCGTTTCAGTTTTAGCGACAGATTTTGTAGTTCTCGCAGGACATCCTTCATACATGCCAAATCAGCCAAAAAACCTGTGCTTGTAAGGAGTTTGTGCAGGCCCCTGAATTTCTGCCTCTCTGTGTCGCAGCGAGATGTGTCTTCCATGGCTGTTCTGAATTGGTGCGTCAGTGCAGGATAATCTTTCCATACTGCCTTCACAGTGCGAAAACTACTAGCCACCCAACGAATTGTAAAGATTTGACCTATTTTTAGGATTTGCATGTTCAAACCTGTAGCTGCCTCCTGGAGCAAACGGGCGTTTTTTGATGACTGGTTATAGAGGGCGTAAAGTTTTGAGATAAAAAACTCAAATTGGTTACATCCAGCGACTTCCTTAAGTGAGTCTTTGACAGCTAACTCAAGTTGGTGAGCTAGACAGTGTATTGACTGAACTTTGGGGAAATCTTGTTTGAGTTTAGTGACGAGTCCGCCGACTCTGCCCGTCAGTACCGCTGCTCCATCCGTTGCAATGCAGATGAGATTTTTTCCCAGAAACTCATCATCCAGTCCCACTTGTCTCAAGCTTTTCCTCAAACTTTTGTACATCGATTCGGCATCCGTGCCTTCTGAAAGCTCAACGATATCTAAAAAAACATTATCCACTTCTCCCGTTCCTGTCATGTCACACCGCACATAAATGATCATATAAGCCAGGCCATGAACTGTGCTCTCATCTATCTGATACTGATTCGTGATCCCAGTTCTTTTATTTTTGAAACAAATTTAGCTCTCATTTCACTGGCGATATGTCCGATTATTTCAGCACAAGCATGGTCTGATTTGTGCACATTTCCCACGTTTGCACCATTAAGTTTTTGAAGGGAAATTACAGCAGGGAGCTTTCTGTAGGTCATTTTTTCCTTGGCCACCATATAAGCAGATCTGAAAGACGTAGCTGTTTCTTGCATTAAATTAGCATTTACTTCAAGTACCTTGTTTGGGAGCACATCCTTTTCCTTCATCTCCGAAATCTCAACCGCTCTTTTGTGTGCCAAACTGTCCCGATGCTTGTAAATCTTTTTCCGCAGGTTATTCTGTGACTCGCTGCTGACCTCTCCATTCATCCATTCCTCTGACAGATGTACTCCCGTTGCTCTTTCGGCGAGCAACAGGCTTTTTGCCTCCATGCATACTGTACATCCTAAATTCTGATTTTTGGAGTAGAGCCATGTATTCCTGATTCTCCACTCACTCCATTGCTTTGTTGTCCAGTTGAAAGGTGTTGCATGATCGCCTGGTCCGCTGCAGGTCGCAGCGGTGGTTTCTGGCGCCAAAGTCTCGCAGTCCTCGGTGCTGGTGCTGTCACTAGTAGCAACTTTTAGCAGCGGCGGCGGTATCACCGGCAAGCTAGTTGTAGCTGGTGCGCTGTCATCACTCCTCTTCGTTTGTTTTGTGAATCCAAATTGACTGAGATTTGGCTGCTTTCTTTTTGACATTCTTATTAGTATCCACAGAGTGTTCCAAAAAATGAATAAAGTATATTAACATTCAAATACCAACTCAGTGAGAAGTTCAAGTGGTGACGTAAACGTAGTAATTCAGTGCAGCGCCGTCACGCATGGATGGTCACAGCAGGAGACACAGCGGAAAATAGTGTTCGGAAATAGTAATGTAATGAGCGAATAAACACACAACATTGACACATTTTTAATATCATCATTTATTTCAGGAACCTTAATGTACAGAAAATCAAAATCTATATGCGACACAAAAAATGGACAGTGTTTTAGAGCTCCCCCTAAATGTCTCAAAGTAGGCTTTCAGGGGAGCCGAGCTTCCCTTAGCTCCCCCGTAATTCGAACCCTGGCCCCTTTCCATAATCTCAAGCTTTATCTTTTCTAAATAAATGTAAAGACAGTTTTACCATCAAGCCCGAAAGGGGTACAGAGCCGCGTGACACATGAGAAGATGAAGCTCCTATGTGTTTGCAGTACACAAGCCACAGACGGTTAAGACAGCTTACTCCACTGTTTGACCCTGTCTCTCTCTCTCTCTCTCTCTCTTTCTCTCTCTCCATCGTTATCTCACACACGTAACACGCAAATCTCCACGTTTAAACATTCAATAGGAAATACTTAAATTAATAATAAAAGATACTTTCAGTAGCTAATTCAGAAGTGCCAGATTGTCGTAGCAAAGTCAGAATGACCTCCTCTCCTAGGTTCACGAAACATTCATCCATAAAATGCATTGCTGTTCTGTTGTAAGTAATCTTAAAGATTCCTAAATGCATCTACTTTCAGAAGGCCAAATAAAGTGTTTCTGCTTTCGCCTAGATACACACAGCATCTCTCTGACATGGCTGCTTCAACCCTAACTGCAGTGGCAGAGGCGTGGCAGAGTCTTAACTTTGATAAATAATATCTCTTTGGATTTGAAACTTTAGTCTTTGCAACTTTACAGATCTTCTTTATGCACAAGAGCTTGTAACACTCCAAAGAGAAAGGAAAATTTGAAATCGCATCATATGACCCCTTTAATAATAACACTGACATCCACTCTGTCTGTCTGTCCGTCTATATTGATTTGTCGCTCTCTCCCCTTCAAGACATTGAACTATAGAGGGAGTGAGATGTCCGCCTCCATTGGGAGTGATTTCCTGGCTCTGCATGTGTGGGCAGTGAGATGTAGGCAGGCTGTTTCTGAGGAGTTTCTCATTGCTCTCTCACGGGCATGTAGTGCTGCAAAATTCCATTAACAATCTCACAGCTCAGATGCGGCTGCACACTGAGTCTGGCCACAGAGGTGGGCTGTCATCTCCCAATATAAGAGCACTGTACTACCATCCTCCCGTGGGCATCCGTGTATTCTAGCAGTCCGACAATAGTGAGAATTGGGGTCAACACAACAGGAAGGTCCTATGACTTCCTGGAACACAATTATAACAGAGCAAATTCGTGCTTAAGCAACACTTGATGCTGTGATGATTTTTAATTTTCTCATTATTTTGCCTAAAGAGAGTGTTATCACCCTACCTAGTATCTTAATTCACTAGTTTACAAATAAACATGTTATGACCAAGGTGGTCTTCAGTAGAAAAATGGCGTTGGGGAGCAGAAGTTGATTGATTCATGTGAATCGTTTCAGAAAATATCATTGTTCCTTTACTAAATTGAAGGCAGAGCCATTGAGAAACATTTTGAATCAACAATGGAATTGGTTTAAATGATGGTTCATTTGATTTAAGAAAAAAATGTTTTAAGCCACTTCAGAATAAACGCATAAATATAAAGTTGAAAAAAATTATTATAGATTATTTTTAGCTGTATCACCCGGGCTTTCAATTTTGCTTTTTGTGTGTGTGTTCCCAAATGCACACAAAATAGATTTAGTTGCACTGAATTAAAACTGCACTCACATGGCCTCATCACCTCAAATCATTTAGCTAAAAAAAATATCCAATTGATGCAGAATGTTTATCGCACAGTGCTTGCAAATATTATCTCAGCTGTGAGCCAGACATGCACCACAAATATCCAGGTCAAGGACTATTGTTGTTCTCTTTCACATATACTCTCCCTCTCATCTCTCACATATTGTATCTCATCTCTTTCTCAGTTTCAGTGGTCATGACATTAAAAGCTATCAATTTGTGGTAAAACACTTTTTGGTAGTGCTCCCTCAAGGCGTTTCCAAGTAACCCTTGACAGAAACTACCAAGACATTTGTCATGGCACTTTCTCTCTGCTTTTGTATATCCCTGCAAATGTCATTTGAAATGAGAATCTGTTGGTGGGCTGGATTACTTCGGATGCTCTGTGCCATGCGTCTTATAGCCTGTCATAATTTCTTTGCCCCAAGGTGGCTGTGACATTTGTTGTCGGTTCAGAGGTTCACCAAGAGACCACGAATGACTTCACCCAAATCAGAAAACCTTTTCTAATGGGTTTTTCTAATTTATGTTAAGTTATTATAAATTTTTATAGGTTTTTGTTTTTGTTTTTGTTACTTTATACTTCAAGTTAAACTTAAAAACGAAAATGGAAAATGTTGCCTTGGCAACTCACTAAAATAAAGTTTAAAATAATTTTTGTATATACGTTTTTCATATATATTATGCATATACATACGGTTTTAGTTTGTTATGTTATCTTGGCAATTAGTTGAAATAAAATAGGTTTACCTTTTTTAGAATTACTTTATTTCAGTTAACATTTCTGTTGTTGCTGTTTAAAGTAAAAAAAAAAAAAAATACAAATACAGTACAAATACAAATAAAAAATGGTTTAAGCTTTAGTTAACAATAATAATCCTGACCTGCAGCAAACAATGATTAAATGAATTCCCAATGGACAAAATGCCTAATTTTTTTTCTTGTTCGAGAAGCTATTTCACTCAGACATACATTACAATCAATCACAATTTCTGTTCCGTGCCAACTTTAACCAAGTGGCCTCAAGCTGATTTTTAGTGACTGTGTGAAGACGCTTCATTTTGAACAATATATCAAAAAAAAAAATTAAAAAAATTTTTTTATGCATCTTTAACCCAAGCAAACTTCATTTTGTCAATAGTTAGCATAAAAAGTATGTTTGTGTTTTTAAATCAATGGCACTTGGTTTTATTTTTTGATGTAATGGAATGATATTCTTACATATTCTTAAATATTCAAGTCCAACTTAAGTGTCCAAATGCTTTCTAATGCTTGTTTATTTGAGGAAAATGTGTTTTATTTCTCTGTTTATGTAGCATGTGGGCATTGGCATGTCAAAGCATTTGGGTTTAGTGAAGTGTAGAGATCTGGAAACTATAGATACCCAAGTGTGTGTTCATTACAGCTGGTGTGCTGAGCAGTTAATGAAAGTACCTCTCAAACCTTATCACTGTGACAATGTAGATGTTAGCCAGGAGGTCCATTGAGTTCTCACGCTGTCCCTTTCTCTAATCCTGTTAATTGGCTGCCCACTCAGAGCTGTTAGGCCCAGAGGCAGCCAAACCTCGCTGGCCCGCAGGAGGCTTCTGTCAACAGAATAAACCAAATCCGCCCGCGTGAGTCTCACACATCACCTTGCTCTCATTTACAGCCAAAGCCACAATGACACCTTTGAACAGACAGTTGCTTGCTCAACGGCTTTTTTAAAGGGCCCAGCATATGCCCTTGTGTTACCTCCAAGCACCTAATGGGTGTCTGCTTTTAAGGAGTCGCAAGGCCAGGCTTTGTTTACAGTGACAGCAGGGGGAGTTTATCTGTCTCTTGTCCAGCTGACAAGAAGGGAATGAGCTGGCCCGGTGTCAAACGGAAAATATTTTATATATAAAAAAAAAAAAAAGTGCTTATAATGCACATGTCAGCATACTGCGCGGCGGTTGCAAGGTTGTTAGTAACTGCTCGTTTAATGCAGATGCTGTAGAATAGGTACAAAAAGTGGAGCAGTCTCACAAGGGCCCACCGTTTGGTTTATTTGTCTGAATTCCGGCTCTGGGCTCTTGGGAGCATCTGCAATTACAAGGGCTCTTACCTTTCGCTGTGTGCCATCTGTTGTAATGTACTGGGTTTAGTCCCCTGCTCCTCGTTCGTATTTATCTTACTGATGATTTTCATTTGGTGCAAGAGAAAACAGTTGTGACTGTCAGCACTTTTAAGAGAACATTTATAGAGCTGCTCTCAATTCCCTAGTTCTTTATTAACAATTGCTAAAACTGAAAGTAGACTTGTTAAATGGATTCTGACTAATTCTGATTGGATGAGCCTCATTAGAAATGGTAGCAAACTGGCAACTGTGTGTTTTATATTAATGCAACAAGTTGCTATATGGCATCTGTTAACAGCCTATAGTAACAACAAAGCTTAAAACGTCCATTTTGATGTCACAGCATGAAACAAATATATGAAGAGTTTGGTTCTAAAATGCAATATATCTTGAGTAAAAATGTGTTTTCTTTACCAAGAAAGTGGCACTATTTTCTGTTTCAAATTTTCACATAGCATCTTTAGGTTATAATAACATTAAAAATAAAAATCCAGGTTTTGATTTTCAAAGATTTATTATCTTTGTATTATTTTTTAAATATATCTTTGAAATGTTTTTTTTTTAATGCAATAAATCCATGATACTTTTTTTCTCTTCCTCAAAATGCAATAAAAACATTGAATCAATATGAAAGTTATTTTTCATATTGAAACTGATGAAAATACACAACATAGTAAGTTGATCCACATATGACAGGCTCTGAACTTGGTCAATACTAATCTTATATACAGGCACTGGACTAAAAATACATTCATCAGTCATCGCTCCAAAACTGAATTCAACAGGTCATCTTGTTAATGCTATAAATTAATTACAGCAATAAAAGAAAATGACATCATGAACAAGAACATGAAAAACAATACCACATTAGACCACAGAAATTATATTTCCCTTAGCTTCCCTTCCCTAAGCCTCCAAAAGTGCATTCATCTTTGCCATGTTACATTCATTTAGTTGACTAGTGCTATACACTGTATTAACAAAAACATAAATGGCATTAATAAATGCCAGTAACACTGACAAGCTATGCAATATCACGTTCATAATCAAATATGATTCATCTAGATTCTAGGCTTAATGAATAAGATATAACATAGTTTGTCAGAGATCTGGGGCTTGAGCGCCGTCTCTGTGTATTAAATATTAATGCCGCTCCATCTGAAAGCATGTGATGGAGATTTACCAGTACTATTAATCACAGAACCGGCTTTACTGACGAGATGCACATGACAATCACATGCAATTTATCGTGCATCCCATGTTTGTTGATGTTTGTTGACTACAAAGTACAAAGTAGATGAGGAAATGTCTCGTCCCAGCTCTATCGCGTCCTTTGCCAGTAGGACTGCGATCTCTGCCCACAGAACAGGGGCATCAGTTTGCCACCACTGTAATCCTCAAACCACAAGCGCTATTGCCAGAAGAAGCTAACGAGGGACTAAGGAGGACACACCTGGGAACTAATCAAGAAGGGACAGAAACTGGGTCACACAGAACATGCAGGGAAAACACATCATAATGTGTCCAGGGATGTGACCCGAGGTGCAGGATGGTCGACACCAGACCAAGGCAGAGCTGGAGGGACGAGGGAGCCAGGTGGAGCTTGTGGACTGCCGGGCCATGGCGGAGAGGAGGGAGCTAGGAGCCATGGTGGAGCTGATGGATCAATAGGCCTAGGCGGAGTCCAGGCCTCAGAGACTGGCGGAGATGAGGGAGACTCCGACAACGGTGAAGTTGGAAGATAGCGGTCTCGCAGAGTTCACACCGCAATGATGGTGGGCTGAGGGCAAGCAGAGCGGCCACAGGAAGGCACATTCTAGGAGCGGCCACAGGGGGGCACATTCTAGGAGCAGGCACTAGAGGGCACATTCTAGGAGCAGGCACTAGAGGGCACATTCTAGGAGTGGGCACTAGAGGGCACATTCTAGGAGCGGGCACTAGAGGGCACATTCTAGGAGCGGGCACTAGAGGGCACATTCTAGGAGCAGGCACTAGAGGGCACATTCTAGGAGCAGGCACTGGAGAACTGGAAGCCCCCTCGGTGGTGGACGAGGGAACCAAGGATGAAGGAGGGCTGGACTGGACCAGCGGAGACGACGGGGAGAGGAGAGGGGGCAGTACAACTTCCTGTTCTGACTCCCAGTCTATGAGATCCACTTCCTCATTTTAGACCTTTTGGCGAGCCATATCCAGCTCACTCTCAGCCGTGGTGCAGGGGGTGGAGCTCCTCTCCATGTGCACACTGTCCGTGTCTTTCTCCCTCATTGCAGGCAGTGTTGCTGGCTCACACACCTAATTTGACGATACGGCATCTGGCTCCACTGTGATCCTCAGCTCTGTCACTCTATGCGGCAGTGGCTCGACGGTCACGGCGGGCTCTGGCTCTCTGTCAGCATCGGGGAGATGGTGGGCTGGGCTCTGGGTCTGGAGTGGACCTGGCGAGATCCTCCATGGGGCAGATGGTAAGTGTCAACCTGTTTCTCGCAAGAGTCCACTTCACAAAGGTGGCAAATTCCTCCCGAGGACCATCTTCAGATGACAAACGCTCTGCACTCGGAGTTCAGGCTGGCCTAATAGATTGTGCAGAGCACATCGTCAGGGTAGCTGGTGATGTTAGCTTGCAGTAGGAACAGTCTCGTATGGTCCTCGAGAGAAGCAGGAGGAATTTGGGGCAAAGAAAGGGATCCATGAACACAACAGGGAAAAAAATGATTGAGGAAAAAACGGAAAACATGCAAATTAAACTGTTTTAGGCTAGGTCTTCTATCACAATACTGTGCCAGAAGGAACACTGAGTTGAGAATAATTGAGAGAGTCTTTATTAATCCAACACAGTGTAAATCCAACATGGAACTCAGGGGGAAGACACACATACTGACTTGTAGACCCAACAAACACAGACTGAAAGGACATGGGTTTTAAAGGCAGGCTAACGAGGGACTAAGGAGACACACCTGGGAACTAATCAGACACACCTGGGAACTAATCAAAGCGGCACAGAAACTGGGGCACATTGAACATGGGGAATAGAACACAAACAGGGAAAACACATAATGAGTTCAGGGGTGTGACACATGTATGACTTCATTTCTTCTACACAAAAGGAATATTGACATAGCTTTTGTTTCATTCAATGTATTTTTAAGAAATAAAGGTTCTTCATTGGCATCTGGTTCCATAAAGAAACTTTAACTTTCAAGGAAGCTTTTCATTCAACAAATGGATCTTTAAAATGATAAAAAAGGTCTTCTTCACACTAAGAAAAATTGTTCACATGTGCGCTTGTGTGGGTTTTTTCTGGGGTGAACTAAATCCCCATTAATGCTTTTCTAAGATTATGCACCTTCAGCTACAATAGATGAAGCCAGCTAGGTTATCATTTGTTACAAAGCTGATGTGTCCTTCAGTTTAATTTAAATACAGGAATACTGTCAAATTCAAAGTTGACAATACAAAGCCCTCCATGTTCATTTGTCAAAGCAAAATAACTTATTGTTTTTTTTAAATGACACAAAAAGAGCTGAACCTAATGACTTCCATATCAAGTACATGTATTCGGGAGATAGACGGAGACGTCTGCGGTCCATCTTCCTCCTGAACTGCCCGCTTGTCGTGCGTGTCACAGTGTCTGGGTTGTGTTCCCTGGGTTTCCACTAGGTGTCCTCAGTTCCCACAGTGTTTATCATTTATCACTTCCTGTCTCCTTATTTGGTCACCTTCCTCCTTGTTTAGTTAATTGATTGTTTCCCACCTGTCTCCTGTTTCCCCATCATCCTTTTGTGTATTTATACCTGGTCTGTCTGAGTCTTAGTCACGGAGTCCTTGTTTAATGTTAAATGTTAATTCATGTCCGTCAATGCCTTGCCTTGCCTTGCCTTGCCTTGCCTTGCCTTGCCTTGCCTTGCCTTGCCTTGCCTTGCCTTGCCTTGCCTTGCCTTGCCTTGCCTTGCCTTGCCTTGCCTTGCCTTGTTTATGTTCTGATTTGGATTTACCGGTTTTGACCCTGCCTGGACTGTGTATTCTCTTTGGATTACCCCTTATTAAAGACATACTCGCAATTGGTTCTCTCTCCTGTGTTTTCCATAACACCGAACGTGACAGAAGGACTCCGTCACTACAAGAGCCAGCGGTATGTCGGCTTATGTCTCCTCCCCAGCCACAGTGCGGGAGAGGAGTGGATTTGAAGGAACTCGCCTGGTGGTTTTCCGGGGAACCAGAGGAGGTCGCCGAGGAGGGAGTGGTCGAGAGGATACTCAGCACCGCTCTCAACCAGGGCCGCCCTTCGACCCGGGACTCGTGTGGGATGGATTAGAGCCACCGTCTCACCATGGCGGACGGAGAGGAGAGAGGAAGCGCACGTCCGCCACAGTGGCGTCACTGCCCATGATGGCCGCTAGTCCAGCGCCACGAGGCAGGATGGACGCCAACACAACACCACAACCCAAGGCGATCACGAGTCCAGCGCCACGGTGCAAGATGGCCGCCAGCCCAGCGCGAGGGCCGCTGACTCATTCTTGGACTATTTCGCTACGCTGTCCAAGATCCTAGAGATTCCCAAGACGGTTGACGTCATGGCTGCGGAGCCAGCGCCACAGCACAAGATGGCCGCCAGCTTGCAACCACAGCACAAGATGGCCGACTCAACGCCTGAGTCTCCAGACAAGGTGTCACCGACTCGCCAAAATAGAGGGCGGAGGAGGAGGAGACAGGCGTCTACCGTTCCTCAAAGCCCAGAGGACGTTCCCGAGGCGGTGCCCGATGCTGTTCCGGAGGCCGAGGCGGTGCCCGATGCTGTTCCGGAGGCCGAGGCGGTGCCCGATGCTGTTCCGGAGGCCGAGGCGGTGCCCGATGCGGTTCCGGAGGCCGAGGCGGTGCCCGATGCGGTTCCGGAGGCCGAGGCGGTGCCCGATGCCGAGGCGGTGCCCGATGCTGTTCCGGAGGCCGAGGCGGTGCACGATGCTGTTCCGGAGGCCGAGGCGGTGCCCGATGCTGTTCCGGAGGCCGAGGCGGTGCCCGATGCTGTTCCGGAGGCCGAGGCGGTGCCCGATGCCGAGGCGGTGCTCGATGTTGTTCCGGAGGCCGAGGCGGTGCCCGATGCTGTTCCGGAGGCCGAGGCGGTGCCCGATGCTGTTCCGGAGGCCGAGGCGGTGCACGATGCTGTTCCGGAGGCCGAGGCGGTGCACGATGCTGTTCCGGAGGCCGAGGCGGTGCCCGATGCCGAGGCGGTGCCCGATGCTGTTCCGGAGGCCGAGGCGGTGCCCGATGCTGTTCCGGAGGCCGAGGCGGTGCCCGATGCTGTTCCGGAGGCCGAGGCGGTGCCCGATGCTGTTCCGGAGGCCGAGGCGGTGCCCGATGCCGAGGCGGTGCCCGATGCTGTTCCGGAGGCCGAGGCGGTGCACGATGCTGTTCCGGAGGCCGAGGCGGTGCACGATGCTGTTCCGGAGGCCGAGGCGGTGCACGATGCTGTTCCGGAGGCCGAGGCGGTGCACGATGCTGTTCCGGAGGCCGAGGCGGTGCACGATGCTGTTCCGGAGGCCGAGGCGGTGCACGATGCTGTTCCGGAGGCCGAGGCGGTGCCCGATGCTGTTCCGGAGGCCGAGGCGGTGCCCGATGCTGTTCCGGAGGCCGAGGCGGTGCCCGATTCCGTTCCGGAGGCCGAGGCGGTGCCCGATGCTGTTCCGGAGGCCGAGGCGGTGCCCGATGCTGTTCCGGAGGCCGAGGCGGTGCCCGATGCTGTTCCGGAGGCCGAGGCGGTGCCCGATGCTGTTCCGGAGGCCGAGGCGGTGCCCGATGCTGTTCCGGAGGCCGAGGCGGTGCCCGATGCCGAGGCGGTGCCCGATGCTGTTCCGGAGGCCGAGGCGGTGCACGATGCTGTTCCGGAGGCCGAGGCGGTGCCCGATGCTGTTCCGGAGGCCGAGGCGGTGCACGATGCTGTTCCGGAGGCCGAGGCGGTGCACGATGCTGTTCCGGAGGCCGAGGCGGTGCACGATGCTGTTCCGGAGGCCGAGGCGGTGCACGATGCTGTTCCGGAGGCCGAGGCGGTGCCCGATGCCGAGGCGGTGCTCGATGTTGTTCCGGAGGCCGAGGCGGTGCCCGATGCTGTTCCGGAGGCCGAGGCGGTGCCCGATGCTGTTCCGGAGGCCGAGGCGGTGCACGATGCTGTTCCGGAGGCCGAGGCGGTGCACGATGCTGTTCCGGAGGCCGAGGCGGTGCACGATGCTGTTCCGGAGGCCGAGGCGGTGCACGATGCTGTTCCGGAGGCCGAGGCGGTGCCCGATGCCGAGGCGGTGCCCGATGCTGTTCCGGAGGCCGAGGCGGTGCCCGATGCTGTTCCGGAGGCCGAGGCGGTGCCCGATGCTGTTCCGGAGGCCGAGGCGGTGCCCGATGCTGTTCCGGAGGCCGAGGCGGTGCCCGATGCTGTTCCGGAGGCCGAGGCGGTGCCCGATGCTGTTCCGGAGGCCGAGGCGGTGCCCGATTCCGTTCCGGAGGCCGAGGCGGTGCCCGATTCCGTTCCGGAGGCCGAGGCGGTGCCCGATGCCGTTCCGGAGGCCGAGACGGTGCCCGATGCTGTTCCGGAGGCTGAGGCGGTGCCCGATGCCGAGGGGGTGCCCGATGCTGTTCCGGAGGCCGAGGCGGTGCCCGATGCTGTTCCGGAGGCCGAGGCGGTGCCCGATGCGGTTCCGGAGGCCGAGGCGGTGCCCGATGCCGAGGCGGTGCCCGATGCTGTTCTGGAGGCTGAGGCGGTGCCCGATGCCGAGGTGGAGGCCATTCCCGATGCGGTGTCCGAGGCCGCTCCCGATGCGGTGCCCGAGGCCGCTCCCGAGGCCGTGACCGAGGCAGTGCCCGAGTCCATTCCAGAGGCGGTGCCCGAAGCCGAGGCGTCTCAAGTCTCCACAGGCAGTCCAGAGTCGAGTCAGGTTCCAGTTGACCCTCCAGAGGCGAGTCAGGGGCCAGTGACCTCTCCAGAGTCAGGGCCAGTCACCGTTGAACTTTCAGAGTTAAGTCAAGTCACTGGGTGGTCTGCTGCTCCGCCCTGTTGGACTCCGGCATCGACCACAGGGGCGTGGTGGTCATCTGCTCCACCCTGGAGGACTCTGGCCTTGACCACAAGGGTGTGGTGGTCTTCCGCTCCGCCCTGGGGGGCTTCCGCTCTGACCACACGGACGTGGTGGTCTTCCGTTCCGCCCTGGGGGGCGTTTGCCCTGACTACACGGTTGTGGTGGTCTTCCGCTCCGCCCTGGAGGACTCTGGCCTTGACCACAAGGGTGTGGTGGTCTTCTGCTCCGCCCTGGGGGGCTTCATGTTGTTTTTTTTTTTTTCTCCTTTTGTTTTTGTGTTAATGTCGGTCCCTGTTCCTTTCTGTTAGTCTGGCCCTCCGTCCCTCCCCCTGAGTCTCCACCTGTCCGCCTCCCTCCTGGTCTCTGTTTTGTGTCTGTCTTGGAGCGTCTGGGAGCCGCTCCTTAGTAAGGGGGTACTGTCACAGTGTCTGGGTTGTGTTCCCTGGGTTTCCACTAGGTGTCCTCAGTTCCCACAGTGTTTATCATTTATCACTTCCTGTCTCCTTATTTGGTCACCTTCCTCCTTGTTTAGTTAATTGATTGTTTCCCACCTGTCTCCTGTTTCCCCATCATCCTTTTGTGTATTTATACCTGGTCTGTCTGAGTCTTAGTCACGGAGTCCTTGTTTAATGTTAAATGTTAATTCATGTCCGTCAATGCCTTGCCTTGTTTATGTTCTGATTTGGATTTACCGGTTTTGACCCTGCCTGGACTGTGTATTCTCTTTGGATTACCCCTTATTAAAGACATACTCGCAATTGGTTCTCTCTCCTGTGTTTTCCATAACACCGAACGTGACAGAGCGTCCCTGATGTCTCTCTGATTTTAGCACACCCTGAAAAACTCTCCAACACACTGAGGTTTCATCTAATCATCTGTAAAGAAGTTATTGAGTTACCAATCAGCACTATGTTACTCAGGAGACCCAAAGCAATTATGTTGGAGCAGATGAGATGAAAGGAGAAGGCTACAGGAGATGAGATCTCACGTCGCCCTCTTCGGAGACCCAGAATGCTCTATAGCAGAAATCTGTTTTTCCCTCACATCACTGCAGTTTAACCTCCTTCACTGATGACAGACACTGTTTGGCTTTCCATTCTGTCTGAATAAGTTGTTATCTGAAGACTTGTCGATACATAATCACACACTCTTTCCTAATCAAACACAGAACAGTCCACTTAGTCTGCTTAAAGAATCACTGGTATTCTAACTCTTGTTGACAGCAAGTTTGGCTTTTTTATATGTTAGAAAACACATTACACTCAATGCTTATGCCTACATCTGAAGTGTTTTTGTATTGCAGAGTAGAACATTTCCATCCATTTGAATTACACAGTTTTAGCATAAATAAACTGGTAGCACTTTATTTTACAGTCCTGGTCCTCATGTACATACTATGTACTTATTATAGTAATTACAAAATAACTAGGTACTAACCCTAAACCTACCCCTAAACCTAACCCTAGCCCATGTAGTTACCTTGTATTACCAGAACATTCTTAGATAAATACACTGTAAGTACACTATAAGTACATGAAAGTACACGTACTGTAAAATAAAGTGCAACCAATAAACTAAATACCATACTGTCAGTCACACATAATGAAACGGGTAAGATTTCTGTAATATCACTAATAAAGTAAATGTGTTTTAAATACACAATAACAAGGTTTAATTTTTTATAATTAATACTGTCAGGGTTACTGAGGGAGAGGACCCAAATGCAGAATGAACAAGGGATGTTTATTGACAAAATAGACAGAGCACAATAGGAGGGAGTGGCTTGAACAGTCCAGACAGTAGGGTAGGGCATACAACAGTGAAAGTCCAACAGGAGGGGTTACTGGGGCAATGACTGGATAGCTGACGGTGACCACTGGAACCAGCATGGGGAGGCAGCAGCTAGGACCGCTGCTGGGAGTTGGCAAGACTAGACAGAATGTAGATGACCAGGCGAGACACAAAGGAGCAGAGAATTGCAGCTTGAAGATCACTTGCCAGAACCGATACAGCTGCAAGGGTGAGGGAACCAGTTGTCAGGGAACCACAGACGGCCAGGCAGGGCTGGAGGGGGAGAACACAACAGATAGAGACAACACAAGACCGGACAAAACAACCAGCACACTAGACAACACAAACAATACAGGGAACAAGAAATTCCTTCCCAAAAACAGGGAAAAAGTAAATAAGTAAATAAATAAATACCAAGAAACTAGGGGAAAACACAAATAAATAAAAGGTTAGGCCCTTACAGGTAAATGCTGAGGGAAACAAACTAGACTAGAGACTTGAATCTAGCAAAAGACTAGAAGGATACTCATGGATAATAGGTGAAAATAAGCTTAAACTAAAAAGGAACTAAAAGAGAAGACCTAGGGGGAAAAATAGCTCTTGGAGAACTCAACTTGGAGGCTCAACTAAGGATGGCTGAAGCGAAACAGTCGTTCCGAAGCTTTGCGAGATCCCGAAGCGCAGATGTGTCGAAACACTGATCCGAAGCGTGATTCGAAACACCCATGTCACGTGACTATGACCAAACGAAGCCTCGAAGTGTTTCACTAATTGTTTCATCAGGTGTGGTCCGCCGAATCAGCGTTTGATTGGAACGGTCGGGAACAGACCACACAATCGCACATCTGTATAAAAGTGAAATAAACGTATTTTGACCTCGTGGGTTTTTGTGAGAGGAGTTTGACTTTGAGATAGCGGATTTTTGGTGATATAGTGACATAGTGCGATTTGATTAGTTATAGGCAATTTAGACTTACATTTAAATTTACACAACACATTGACTGAGAGGCTAGAGGCAGACAGAGTATACATATAGTGACACATTAATAGATACATAGATATAAATATATATAGACAGCTAGATTAATAGATAGATACATATATAGATAGATTACAGATACATATATAAATACATATATTATAGATAGATACATATATAGATAGATTATAGATACATATATAAATACATATATTATAGAAAGATACATATATAGATACATAGATTATAGATACATATCTAGATACATAGATCGATTCATATATAGATAGATAGATTTGGATAGATAGATAAAATGGAAGCTCCCCAGAAGAGATGCCGTACATCTGTGGTGTGGGAGCATTTCCATTTAGAAACCCCAAATAAAGTGAGATGTGTGTATTGTGATCGGCAGCTAGCCTACTGCAACAATACATCATCCATGATGCGCCATTTGAGGAGCACTCATCCTGCCATTTTGCAGGGTGCAGAGGATGGCATTCCCCCTGTACCTAGGCCTGCTACTGACACTGCTGGGCCATCTAAGCAAGGTATGCATTGTTTGGGATATAATTATAATTGAAATATAATTACAACCTTTTGGGACACTGTTTATAAAGTTTATAAGTTATATAAAGCACTGATTATAAACACTGGAAGGTTTCCAAATAATGAACCAGTAGGCTATACTTTTAATAGATGTGCACTAATTGAAGCTGTATTTTTCCAATGTATTTGTCTGAAAGTATGTTTTGTCTTCTCTTTTAAAAGTCAGACAGAGGGAATTGGATGAGGCTCTTATAAACATGGTGGTGAAGGATCTGCAGCCCTTCACCATCGTGGACGATGAGGGATTCAGGGTATTTGTGAACAAGCTTGATCCAAGCTATGTCCTCCCATCCCGGAAGGTGCTTAAAATAATGGTCAGCGAAAAGTACAACAAAGCCAAGGAGAAGACAATGGAGGACCTACAAAAGGCCGAATTTGTTAGCCTTACAGCTGACATGTGGTCCTCCATTAATATGGATGGATATCTTGGTGTGACTTGCCATTACATAACACCAGAGGTAAAAATGGCAACTGTTGTACTGGGTGTAAGGAGGTTTTACCAAACCCACACAGCCCAGCATCTCATGGAGGCTAAAGCCTTGCTAATGGCTGAGTGGGGAATAACCTCCAAAGTTCAGTGCATGGTGACTGACAATGCATCTAACATGATCCTAAGTGCCCAGCTACTCCACCTTCGCCATGTCCCATGTTTTGCTCATACTTTAAATTTGATTGTGAAAAAGGCACTAGATCAAACCCCAGTCATCAATGAAATACGCCAGAAGGCCAGAAAGATAGTGGGGTTGTTCAGATCCAGCTGCAAAGCAAAGGACAAGCTTGTGGAGATGCAGAGCTTGATGGGAAGACCAACTCTGAAACTGATACAGGAGGTTGACACGAGATGGAACAGCACATTTGACATGCTACAGCGCTTGTATGACCAACGTGAACCAGTGGCTGCTGCACTTTCCAACTTAAACAATGATACTGCTCCCCGGACAAGTATTGATTATGACATTATTGAACAATCATTGTCAATACTGCAACCATTCAAACTCGCAACAACAGAGATGTCAGAGGAAAAGAGAGTGTCTGCTTCAAAGCTTATACCACTGTACAGGATGTTGCAGCACAAGCTTGCACAGAAAAAAGGAAATGCAACGCAGGAATCAACTGTTCAATTAGGTAGGCCACAATGACCATACTACCCATGTGATTGGCCATAACTGTCATATTATTGTCATTATTATAAATATGTGTTTCTCCTGTTTTGGCTCATAGGCTCACATCTGCAAGAAGGTCTGCACTCCAGATGTGGAGGTTATGAGAGTTTTAGAGCCTTGGCACTGGCTACACTGCTGGACCCAAGGTTCAAAAATGTGGCATTTGGAAATGCTGCCAAAGCCCAGGAAGCTGAAAAGCATATCACACTGGAGTGTGCTTCACTGATGCGTTCAAACACAAATCCTGGTGAGCAGTTTCAGGCTGTGTTATGTTATGTAATCTGAATCATGTAATATAATATGTCCTTCATATATGCCGTCAGTTTAGGATTTGTTACTAATTGCTGTTTTCATTTTTATTCAGACCCAGAAATGTCAACATCACACCGATCATCATCACCATCACCATCAACATCAACACCAGTAGAAACACAGGACAGTTTATGGGAACATTTTGATACTCGCATCCATCAAACCAAGATGATACACAATGCTACAGCTGATGCCACAGTGGAAGTGAAAAAATATATCAACGATGCGTATTTGCCCAGAACTCATGATCCACTAACTTACTGGAAAGAGAGAGCAGTAATCTTTCCTCATTTGTATGTCCTTGCAAAAAAATATCTTTGTATGCCAGCAACAAGTGTCCCTTGTGAGAGGATTTTTTCAAAGGCTGGAGAAATTATCTGTAAAAAAAGAAGTAGGCTAAGTCCTTCCACAGCAGATAAATTAATATTTTTGAATAAAAATCTCTAAAAAAGTGAGACATTGTGGCTTGATTTCTTTTATTAATATTCATTTTTCATGACCAAAATAACATTATGCACAGTGAGGAGCCTATAGGTTACAAGCTTCACATATTAGAACATTATAATAATAAAAAAACAACACATTTTTTTAATGGCTCGTCAAGGTTGTTTCAGATCAACACCTCCAAATGACCACTAGGTGTCACCGTTGAGACGGGTGTCGGATTGATTCGAAGCCTCGAAAAAATATGGCACATTTGGTTCAACTGTTTCATTGGTTCACGAGGCCTCGATTTTGCCATCACTAGGCTCAACAGGAAAGTCCAAAAAGCAAAAACTAGATTTTGACAAGAAAAACTTGAAACTGCAAAACACACGTTAGGCAAACATGCAGCCAAAAACGAACCGGCAACTACAAGAGGAAAGAGAGCACAATAAGCATACAGCGACATGAGGAACAGGTGACAACCCTCTGACTAATGAGGACTAAACAAGGGGGCGTGAACCGGGAAAACAAGGAGGTGGGACAAGATGAGCACGTGGCAGACACAAGAGACACAACCATGTGCTCAGGCACAAAATAAACAAAGACACATTGAACAAAGACAGTACAAACAAGGTTGTCAGGGCAGGATCCTGACAAATACATTTCAAGTTTGAATGTCATCTTTTAACTTGGTATTGTTTGTTCCATAACTTTCCATATTAAATACAAATGTAAAAATCTATATTTTTAAAAAATAAATTACATTTTTAATTTAATTTAATAAGTTAAAATGGAGTTATCCAAATGGATGGACATTTTTTATGCAGTTCAAACACACAAATCTTACATTTCAGCCTAAATATTTTTTTGGAGTGTAGCCTGTGTTTTCTCTCCTATGTTTCTTCTCCTGGCCCAATTCTGATGTACAGTAGCCGCGTTTCCACAGTCAGGGCCTGAAGCTCCGCTGCGCGTCACTAAAACACGCCCTTTACACACCTCTCATGAACAACATCACGCAACCCCATCATTTCACCAACAAAGAGAAGTTATCAGAAAACTAAGAAATAAGTCACTGGAACTAGCACGATCACAAAACGAACATGATAAAAGTGGCCGTTTGTTTGCATGCTTTGTTAAATATTTAAATTCAAAAGCATCAATGTTTTACTATAGAATACCTGATACATTGATCATAATGAATTAATTTATCAGGACTCAAAATTAAATCACTAAGACATAAATTTATTTGTATTTTATTTATTTATTTTAAACGCTTATAAAAATATCCTGCTTATTTAGTCGAGTCCGTTTCTGTTTATTTGTAGCCACAGTAGCCTATACATCACATTTAGAATGAATGATATTTTACGAGACTTATGACAGATAAAATATGTTACTACATAAAAACACAATTGTGACAGAGAATAAGAAGCTGACGTCTGATTTCTCCAAGTGGTTGCATTTACCATGTTTACTATGGTAATGTTAATGTTTATCTTGCACAGTCTTTTACATCGCTTTTAAATATTTCTGCCTTGTATGGTGATTATAATCCACATCAGATCAAGTTATTTCAAACACTCGCTGCTGACTAAGAGTGAGTTTTGATATCAACTTATTTTAAAAAGTCTTTAATACTACTGGTGTTAAAGCTGTTATCTTTCCGAAATGATCCGCGGCTGATGATCTCCAGACTCAGAGAAACTCCGCCTTTGTCCATAACCACTCCTCTAGCCCCAGCTGGCCTGCTTTGGCCCAAGGTTTTCATTGGGCCAAAAAACCCTGGCCGTTGGCCCCGAGGAAGCCCAGACGAGGCACGATCAAGCCCCGGAAGTGACAGTGGAAACGCGACTGGCCCTGGCATGCACTAGCACGCCTGCTTTAAGCTCGACAGTGGAAACACGGCTAGTGTTAGCCACCACAGTAACAGACCATCTGATTCAGCTTTCCTTGCCCTGGTTACATGAGCTCCTGCCTTTTTGTAGGTTTATTTGATTTGCTGCATCTAATTCAAATGTATTTACTCTTTCTTCATCCAACATGCTCATTTATGTAAATGCATTCGGTGTCACCCAATTTAACCTGCTTAACTCTCATGCCATCATTTCTGGCCAGACGTGCAAGGCTCATGTTGCAGCCCCATGTAGCAATGCAGCAATGTTTTTTTGTTGTTGTTGTTTTTTATTCACCATCGTTACACTTACTTTCTTCTAAAGCCCGACAGATTCAACAATTCTTCTTTATTACTTCATTTGGCATCATGTGGTCTTTTTTTTTAGATATTAGACAGTTACTGAACATTGCGTCCTTCTATCAGCCTTTAGATGTTTCTTTTTTTTCTACACAGTTGCTGATATAACTATCAGATCAAGCCTAGAATGGATGCAGTGCATTTTCTTAAAGCTCAAGTGTGTGGTTTTTGATGTTAAAATAATTTCTGTTACCCCAGTTTAACATGCAGACACAGTTTGTACTCTGATTCCTGTGAGATGGTAAATGCCATTACTAAATTTTGTGTAAAAACTTTGAGAAGCAAAACTGTATAAGATTTATTTTTTTTTAACCACAGTTGAAAATTGCTTTGTCTTGGATTAAATTTAGTGGCTAAACATCGCATTAACGATTGTTTTCTGTATCTAAACATCTAAACATATCTAAACATCTTTGTGATTTAAGCAACATTGCTTGAGATCCACTATTTTCAGAGAGTCTTTAATTAAGCTTAAATTATTAAACCACTGACAAATTTTGTCTTGTCATGACTTATTTTAGCAAATCACATATTAAGGTTTAGGTAATTTCTATTCAAACCTAAAAATGTACTTAAATCTAAAATTAGGGTGGCCATATGTGCTGTTCAAATGGGACATGTCCTATATTTTTATATATTTTATATATTTTTGTATATATATTTTTAATATTGCCTAAAATATCCAGGTTTTGGCTGTTTGCACTGTGCAGGTTGATCATTATGTGACATTCATGAGAGAAGACAGCTCCTTATGCTTTCGAATCGCTTTCACACCTAAAAGTCAAATGAACGAAAAAACACATGCACAAATTTGCATCGCTTTGATAATTCCCTGTAGATCTCACCTTCCCACTCGCAGCCCCACGATTGGTCGATTATATAGAATACCTGCCTGTTATTGCTTTGGATGTTTTAGTCTATATTAAAATCCTGTCCAGGACATGTCCTGTATGAATGGTGCATATGGCCACCCTATCTAAAATCCATCCTACTCAGCCTAAGAAAGCCACATTGGCTGGCTCTACATTGGCATAAGTTTGGGGGTGTGACTGTTAGAGCGACCAATGACAGATGGTGGAGTGTTCATAAAATTTGCTTGTTCTCAATTTCCCCTCCCCAATCTTGCTTGGTTGATATTAGTAAATAACTGACTTCACCTTTAAATTATGTGGTATAAATCTACAGTGCATACGCTCTAAAAAAAAAAGTATGAACTCTGTCACTGGGGTTGAACCTAAAGTTACCTTAAAGGTATATACTAGTACCTGAAGTTTACATATTAGTACATAAAAGGTACAAAAGTGTATTGCCTCAGTGACAGCTTTCATATTTTTTTTTTTTTTTTTTTTTTCAGCTTTCATACCTGTACGCTGTACAGATTTTATGTTCTAATCTGATTCTGCAACAATAGAAGACTTTGCCTCCACATAGTAGATCCATTTCAGCATTTGTCTTAATTTCAGACACATCTTCTAGATTTTCCAAAGAAAACTGTTTAACTCACATAACTCATTGATAGGGAAGTGTGCAATATTTAATATGCTTTTATCAGCACTTTGCATATTTGCTCCCAACCCGACCTATCTACTGCTTTCCTTTTTTCAAAAACATTGCCAGCTCATAATTTTAATATCTAATTATCGAACTGAGCATAATATTTATTTTGTGTCCTCTATTGAGAGAGCAGAGGAGGAGAGCTTCACTGGTTTGCATTGAGATCTTCTGAAGCATGGCTTGTACAGATTAAAAGAGAAATCTCTGGTGGCAGCTGGAGAGCGAGGAAAACAGATTCACAAAGTTGTCTGCGCTGCCTTTTGAGCAGAAGCTTTTCCAAGTCTATGTTGATCTTTTAACTTTTTCGTTTTTATCTACAATCAAAATATCATCCTAGTTTTATTTGACTTATAAACGTAGTTGTTTAGATCAAGGATTCTTAACCTAGGGTGCAAATGTCCCAGGCGATACTTTAGCTGACTTAAGTCAAAGAAGAGAATAGGGCTGTCAAAAAATAAAATTATTGATGAAACTGTTTAAAACTACTACTAAATTAAAATAAATAAATGCAATTAATCGTATGATTTTAAAGTTTTTTTTAATAATAATAATAGTAAAAAATAGTGTGTAGGATTATCCTTGAACAGTCCATTCCCTATCGAACCATTAGTGCATCATAAAACACAGTCATGGTGCCGAGATGGCTAAAGGAGATGTCACCCCCCTTTCCCTTTTTGTGCCTGTCTAATCTCATACCAGCGACACCAGGACAGCAGGAAAAGATTTATCTTTGTTCCCCAAACTTAAGACTGGATGGCCAGTGACCCTGTGGTGACCCCAATGCATAAATCCCCAGCCTTATCAGGAATCAGGAAGGGTGCTAAGGCATTCCTATGGCCCAGGATCACCAAAACCCTTAAACCAGGGAACACTTCCTTTCTGCAGCTGTAAATTCCAGAGACTTTGTCTCCAAAACCAATAGACTGAAATTTAACCCTCTTGTAGTTTAATACAAACAACGGTCTCAAAATGACTTCCAATAAGCTGAATTGATTTCCAGTACTTACCTCACATATAGCTTAAGTATCATGTATGTTTTATATAACCTGTTGAATTATTTCTGTGTGTTTAACTTTCATTACAGCCTATTCGTAGGGTTTTCTACCTCAGTTATAGGAACTAATCACCAGAAGTTGCCTCATGCATGTGTATTCTCTGAATTATGCAAGTTAATTTAGTGTGTTAAACACTTATCACGGCTAAATCCTTATTTACTTCCACCTCAACTATGGGAAGTATATGTATTTTGGTACCTACTTGACTTATAACCCAATGACAAGCTTTTTGCCTTGCTTTTTGCATTGCTTTTTGCAGTGACTTTGCTCTTGCCTATGTTTTGTGCTGACCTTTCCATCGTCCAGCGTGCACTCTTCAAACCACCAAGAGCTCACTCAAAACTCATCAACTCTTCCGTAAGATCCTTCGCTGAACTTCGTCAAAGAAAAATCCTCTCAGAGTCGCTCCAGATTTAGAGGAAACTCTGTTGCATAGCAACCCGCAATCCAGGAAGTCTCGCGAACGAAGCGCCATCCAGCAAAGCCAACCAACCATCACCATCGAGTGCTTTCCTTCAGAACGCGTCATCAACCGACTGCCAGCCAATCAGCGCCAGAGAATCCGTCTCCAGCAACGCGCCCACAGGAGCATCCAAATGCAAGTACACAATATCTCCTAATTCTGGTTGAAACTGGTGCAAATCTTATTAAGAAAACGAACTAAGATTAAAGTGCTAGTAGATTCTCTCAGGTTGCAGTCAAGGAATAGTGTCTAACGCTAGACACTTGGGACTCCATTTACCCTCCGTTAATAACATCACTTTTCTCTGTCACTGTTTGAATGAATGTTTGTGTGTTTTCGTCAGTTTAGTTTGTGTGTATTAGAGTAGTTCAATAAAGCCTTGGTTGATTTTACAAACCAGTGTCTTGTGCGGTGTGCTTACAAGTTACTGCCTTAAACTGTAGATTCTGTTACCTTGCTCATAATCAGTAATCATAATTTTATGATATTATTACCGTAGGCCACGGGATAATATTTTGTCCAGGATTGATAAAATACCCTAACCTCAATTTATCGGTGGACGAATAGTTGATAAAAATTAAAGATTAAATATTAATTCTGAATAATTTGCATACTAATTCGGTTCTTATTCACTGTAAATCAATCCCCTTTAAGTTATATTGATCTTAATTCCCTTATTAATCTTACAAGTGCTACTAAAAAGTTTTTATTATCAATTTAGTAGGCTACCATTAACTGTGGTGATAATGTTATCTGCTTACTACCTTTCAAAAGTTTGAGTTAAGTTAGATTTATTTATCTATTCACTTTTATTCAGAAGGGATGCATTTAAGTGATCAAAATGGTCTTTTACATTATAAAAAAGATTTATATTTCAAATAAATGCTGTTGTTAAACTTTGTGCATCAAAAATCCTGAAAAAAATGCATCACAGTTTCTAAATAATATTATGCAGCACAAATGTTTTCAACATTAATAAAAATAAGAAATGTTTCTTGACCAGCAAATTTGTGAAACTGAAGACTGGAGTAATGGCAGAAAATTCAGCTTTGCCATCACAGGAATAAATTACATTTTATATTAAGATGGGAAATAGTTGTTTTAAATTGTAATAATATTCCAAAATATTACTGTTTTAGTGTATATATATGATCAATGCAGCATTGATGAGCATAAAAAAAAAAACACGGATAAACTGACCATTTAACTCATCAGTATCATGTCTTGTTCATTCCTGTGCCCAGCATTCATGCCATTATTTTATTTGTAATAGAATTTTGCAATGCAGCCAATGTTTTTTGTTGAGGGCCAAAGACTATTTATATAACAGGTTATATACAGCAATATACTTAATTTGTAATATATACAAGTACAGAAACACTGACTTTCACCTCTAGTCATAGATGCTACAATCCCCATTTAAACCTCAAAGCTGCTTTTAGACAGTTGTTTAAGTCAGCCGCTGATGTCATCCTCTGCGATATGGCCCACCGAAAGAATACATCACCACCGCAGCACGGCTCTTGTCAGGCAATGCATTACATATTGCTATCCTGACATTTAACAAGTCACTCTTTTGTCATTTCTGAGGAACGGTGCCCCTAATGTCTCCTGCTTCTGATTTAGTTTGCTCTGGGTGGCTGCTGTCCTATCGTAATTGAGTCATCAGTGACTGAGCGGTTGGAGTGTAGCTGGCTTGCAGGCACAGCATTAATGAACCCTGCAGCCAGTGCATCCTGAGGTGTGAGGACTGTGGCTGATGACGGATTGCTGGTGGATCCCGCCGTGCTAGATTTGTCACCAAAATGAGACACCCCCCCCCCCCCAATCTCATCTCCTGTATGACAGAGCATCAAGAACATAACGCAACCTGTTTGTCAAATGATTGAGTCTTCAAAACAAGCACAAAACCACCAAGCTGTGACACATCACATCTGAGGAGCACCATAAATCTGATGACGTTTGAAAAGCTACAACGCGATTGATATGAATGCATTGCCACGTAAACACCAGCATAGTCCTGATGGAAGTATGAGGGGGATTAATAGCACCACTGTCATTGTTAACACTTGTTAGAGTAAGCCACGGCTTGCAATCATTCAAAACTCACGGAGTGCCATTAATCCTGAGTGGCTGTGTTAGCAATCTAGGCTTCAATTCTTACAGACTACTTCACTATCCAGGCCAGTTAAGATACTGTGACTAAGTTTCTCAGATATTGGTCATCACAAACCTACTTGTTACAGTTTTTCAAAAAGCACAAGATTTTTTTACTTAGCCACAGGAGAGCTGATACATTTTCTTTAGATTTTACTTTCCTTGTTTAGTGTCTCTGATCTAGTTTCTTCTGTTATATGCATACATACATATACAATTTCTGCTGATAACAGGCATGTACAGTATGCTTTACATTTTTGTTTCTCAATTTAATGAAGTTTCTGTGACTTTTTTCTATCGCTGTAATGTTTCACATCTTAATGAAAGAGACCGTTTGTCTTTTTAGTCGAACAGATACGTTTTCTTTTTAAGCTTTCTACAAGTTAAATCAATCTATAACCTCCTTAAAAAGACAATTAACAGAAACAGGAAGGCTTAACATATTTAAAGAAGTGTGATGTTTCATTCTACATTTTAACATTTTGAAGTTTTTACTCATCACAGGTCTCGAGTGAAACACACAAGGTGTAGTTTATTGGAGACGGTGCGGTGATATCGACTCATGGCCTGACCCCGTCCTTGAACTCTGCACAGAGGCGGATAGTCCTGTAAAGCCGGCATGATTGAAAGTGTACCAGCCACCACGGCTTTATATACTGTGTACCATCATTCTCCTCAGTCATAGCAAGGTCTTCTCTGAACCGACTCCAAAAGCCTCTCTGTACATTCAGCCGGCAGAGTCGATCTTATGTTTATTCTCTTGAGACCCTAGCAGAGTGGGACAGAGAGAGAAAGACAGAGCAGGTGTGGAGTTGAAGGAAACTGAAATGAAGAATGAGACAGAAAGAGAACCGGATGATAGAAAGTGAATGCCAGTATGAGATACAGAAAGCGAGAAATGGATTTGGAAGAAGAAAAAAAAAGACTAAGAACTAAGAAAAAAGAGTGAACAAATACAGCCTTAGAAAAAGAAAAATATAAAGGGAAATATAAAGGAATATTTAGGAAGGAACTCTTCTAAATCCTAGTGATCTGCCTTTGTAGATAGCATTTTAAAGCATCCTAGGAGTGTTCCGTTATGTTGGCTCTAAGAAGCTTCTTATGCTCACCAAGACTACATTTGTTTAAATAATTGTGTTTTACTGTATATAAATAATATAAGAAAAAAAAGTTTTCTGTTTCATGTTTTAAAATGTAATTTATTCCTCTGGTTGTAAAGCTGCATTTTTAGCATGTCTTTAGTGTTGCATGATTCTTCAGAAATCGTTCTAATATTATGATTTTGTCCTCAAGAAACATTTCTTATTATTGGTGAGAGTTGTGCTGTTTAATACGTGTGTGTGTGTGTGTGTGTGTGTGTGTGTGTGTGTGTGTGTGTGTGTGTGTGTGTGTGTGTGTGTGTGTGTGTGTGTGTGTGTGGAAAATGACTTTGTTTCATGATTCTTTGATGAAAGTAAGTTTAAAGGTTTGTTTTGTTTGGGTTTTTTGTTTGTTTGTTTGTTATTTCTTGTATGATTTCTTTATTTTCTTATTTTCCTTATTTATTTTCTTTTTTTGTTTTTTTTTATTTTTTAAATAAAGTTAAAGTGTCCTTTTGTTGAATAAAACTATTAAGTTCTTTCAAAAAATATTATTAGAACCATTTTTTTTTCTCCCATTTAAGTACATACTATGTTTTAACATGGACATAATTAATGTAGCACAAACGTGGGCCAATGAGTAAAATGCCTTAAAGGAACTTTAATCAAGCAAATCAATAGTGCGTTGAGTCTGCTATAATTTTGCTGCTTTATAAAGCTGCTGTCTACTAGGCAGTAGACAGCAAGGCAGCTCACTAGATTTCGTAACAGAGCAGTCACAGAGAATGAGCTGCATGTGTGTGTATGAGAAAGCAAGAGAGAGAGAGATCGAGAGGGGACCCTTGTGGGCCAGTCTCATCTGTCACAGCCAAGCTTCATCATTAATATGCAACAGCAGCCTGCTGATGCTTGGCATTGACCTATTTTCTCACTGAAATATCAGCGCAAGGTTCACTGTGTGAGAGAGACGCAGACTTGCACATAATCGTCTTTGCGTGGAACACCCAGCTACAGGGGAGATGCTGGAAAACACTTGCACTTATATCCTGTGATAATAACTTCCTCTTTGTCCGGCACACTTTTGATTATGAGAGCTACTGGAGTTCAGAAATACTTGTCCGTCCTCCAGAACGACAAAATGTGAAGTCATTATACATTTAAACCAGGTCCCCCTGCAACAAACGTGGCCTGCATAAGAAGTGTGAAAATAGAAGGATGTCACATGATGGAACATAACTGCAGTAGTATTCATGAGATTCACAGGAAGGGTGCAGTGGGATTTTGTAAAGCGTCTAGATGTTAATACTCACATGTTAATATAATCCTTAAGTGGAATGAGGACAGACAGATTTGGCTAGCGACCTATGATGGAAGGCTCAAAAATGCTTAAAAATGTAAATTATCACAGGAGCACGATAAGCAGCTGTTTTTTTATGCGTACACCTGCGTTGTGATTGGCAGGATTAGATGAACATGCTCCAACAGACCTTTTTCTGAAGAGTGTGTAGAAGTTTCAGCATTAATTATCAAAGCACTGAGAGAAAGCTGTGTATATCTTCTGTAGAGACGTCTCTTTGTATGATGTCTGGAATTGTTTTTCTCCCATTAGAATGTAATATGCATATGTGGCATGAAAACATGCTAAATGTATAGAGCTCTTTGGAAAAATTTGCTTGCATTTTAATATTTTGTTAAGTCTCGAAAATCAAATTTGACCAAAAATGCAATTTATTTATGTGATGGCAAAGCTGAATTTTCACCAGCCATTACTTCACTGTTCAAAGTCACATGATTTTTCAGAAATCATTCTGAAATGCTGATTTTGTCCTCAAGAAACTATTCTTGTTATCAATTTGGAAAACAGTTACGCTGCTTAATTTTTGTTTTCATGCAAATCCTGATACAATTTCTTTTTATTATTTTTTCAGGATTCTTTGATGAATAAAAAACTCCAAGGAACAGCAGTATTATTTGAAATAGATTTTTTGTTTTATTTATTTATTTATCTTTTAGTGTTTGGTTGTTTTTATTTTAGTATATTGACATGAACAGCAACATCCGTTTTTCAGAATTTGTCACATACAGTATTAAGCTATGTATCATGCATGTGATCTTTAATATTATATACACACACACACACATATATATATATATATATATATATATATATGTATATATATATATATATATATATATATATATATAATACATTTTGTATGTATTATATATATATATATATATATATATATATATATATATATGTATATATATATAATACATTTTGTATGTATTATATGTATTTATACCTGTAGTGATAACCTTAGTATAATTTAGCATCTATTTATGTCGTATTATATATTTATTGTGTTATGTACTGTACTATGTGTATCATTTGAAAAACTACCTTTTGTTTTCCCTCTCTTTTCTCTCTCTCTCTCTCTTGCACAGGTACAGGTGTTGGGCAGTTTTAGAGATTGTTCCCCAGATGGCCGTAGAGTCACTGCTGGAGGAGAAACTCTTAAATAGCAGCACAGGACAAATAGAGACTCATCCTGTACACACATTTGTCTACTCCAACATCTCCCTAGAGGAGTGAGTGCACACATGAACTTGAACATACAAACTTTATATCTACATGCATTGAGATTATTGCACAACAATTGTAAAGATGTCTCAGGAGACGTGACACTCGAATGTTGCTTTCATGTTTGCCTTAGTGTACCAAGTGCTGTTTTTCGTGGGCCAAAGTCTGTTTTAACAAATTCCAGTTCTAGTTACTCTGTGAGAGTAACTAGAGTTCATCCTGCTGGTATACATTTGCATTTAAAGGCACCTCTTCTTTCTGTAATGCAAGATGGCAGATAAGGAATTAGGACATGTTCGGTACCAGTCACGAAGAATTACAGCTAAAATAATACAAGCCGCACAATGAATGACAACACAAGTCAGACTGAATCCAAAAATCACTCACATTCTTTTAATCGATGTCTCCTTGGCTTTATCTGTGACGGGGAAAATGAAGAACATCCTAGGCAGGAGTCTTTTTTTTAGAGATTCGTACATTACAGTACTTGTTTATGTATAAGACTTGTATTAATATTTAAATGAGCTCCGTTCGGATCAGTGTCATGTGTAATACAACCAGATAGATTTCTGGCCCTAATGATACAGAGTTGTTTGTGTAACAGTGGATAGAGTAGCATGATTAGACATGTCAGTCAGCGCAGAGATGGTTTCTTCGCGTCTAGATGCCTTCTCACGCAGTCGTTTTCAAATTTTCACCCTGGCCCCCTCCTCCATCTCAAGCTCTATGCGGATAGATTCTGCCACCTGGAGATCGCCGTCTTCTGCTTTCCGCATCCCCTCCCATCCGCTGTTTGTATCAGCCAGGTTTGTTGAGGTAATCCAGCCAGATCCGAACTAGTGGAAAGATGGAGTTATGGAAATGGATTTCTGGAATAAAATGAAAGTGTGTTGTGGGTGTGCATGTTACTCCGCGGTTACTCTAATGGGATTCACTGAGCCACATAACTCCATTCACTCATCTATAGATTTATTTATTTATTTTTTATTTTTTTCCGAGTTTAGTAAAGCTTTTCTAGACTGCAGTTTTGTTTAAAGTTCCTCCTACTCTGTAATTTAATTTGAAAGCCATTGTTGATGCTATTAAAAGAATAATTGCCGAAGACTAACACAATTCAACCTATTCAAACAGGATCTAAAGGTGATGTATCAGGCGTGATTTTGAAAACACAACATCACGGTGGAAAATTGTAGGCTTGCTTTTAAACACACCCGCCACTTGATTTTTTTTTCACACAAAAATTTCCTTTATATTCGCAGTG
Organism: Carassius carassius; assembly: GCF_963082965.1. Taxonomy (NCBI): domain Eukaryota; kingdom Metazoa; phylum Chordata; class Actinopteri; order Cypriniformes; family Cyprinidae; genus Carassius; species Carassius carassius. The sequence goes on from NC_081792.1 coordinate 14,442,540, forward strand.
AAGCAGATTTTCATTTCAGTATTTTGACAGTTATTTAATTTAGTTGTCTGCACACCCCTGCATTTTGAATATGTGAATGTATTGTTAATGAAGACAGGTGTTGGTGCTAGTTATGAAAGGGAATGATGGGGCCCTGAGTGAGAGAGCCACAGAACAACAGTGGCCCCTGCAGGTTAAAAGATGCGCTGCATGAGGCTGGTCTGCTTAAACATCCATTATCAGTTGCATAAGTACCTCGAAAATAAAATCTGCTGAAGATCACTGCAAATGTGATCATGGTTGTGAAGTATTGCTTGCATGTAGTTATGTTGCATTATGCATGTAGTATAAGCTGCATCTGTGGATGAACTTCATCTAACTCGCAATTAGACATAAATCAATATGAAGCTGCTTGTTAATGTGACACATGTTTGCGACTTTATCCCAAAATAAGTATCTTGTTTGTTGTCTCTCTTTCTTTAATGTGGCCGTCTTTCTTTCTCTCTCTCTCTCTAGCTTGCTGTCATTCTCACTCTCAGCATCAGACCTACAACTCACTAATGAGTAAAAACCTCCCCTCAGAGCCGCTATGTGTAGTGAGATTCTCTAGAGGCTTTCCAAAAGCTGTAGTGGTAGATTTCATCCCATAATTTGCTTCATATTCAATTAGCCATTTCATATGGTCCCCTAACAGCAGAGCGGTTTGTGTGTATGACTCCGTTGCCTTTGTCAAATGTGCACACAGTTCTCTAGGTTTTTGTCTGCACCACCAAAAATGTGACAAAGACCTGGGGACAATGCGGTCCACACCTGGGTGTGCAGACACAAGGGATTCAGTAGGAAATGTGGGGCATTTGGGCTCCTGTTGAAGTTATTGAAAAATGGAGGCCAGACACGAACCTTTCGCACGATCCTTTTGGCTGCAGAGAGGAGGGCACCAGGGGAGGGCGAGGAAAGAAATAATTAAAGCCAAGAGGAATTCATTTGCACCAAACTTACAGAGAATGTCATTTGCACTGTATTATGTGTCTCTTTTACAAAAGCCAAGGTTAAATATTTTAAAGGCCTGACGGGCTGTCATCTGGCAGCCTCCATTATTGAAACTGAAATATACTTAAGCAGGCAGAGGCATTACCCCACAGCTAGAGGGTCAGCCTGCATTAGATATTGCCTTTAAAATGCATTGCGTTTGATAACCTCTGGATTCATTGATTATACACAGCTGATGGATTCTAAGCACTGACTCAGAGCTTTGCTTTTTCAATTCAATTAAAGCACTATAGTGGAGCTACTCGATATTTCTTCTGTGCAGGCAATTATATTGTCAGCCGTGCGATTGATTTGTCTACAGTCGTTAAGACTTTTTACAACTGGAGCAGAGGTATTTTCTATGATTATTTATTATTTTTGGACTGAATTTGAGAATGCCATTGTTCGTATTGATCTGCTGTCCTTACCCTGGTTGTTATATGCTTCTGTGCCAGTTTATTTATTCGAAGAACATGGGGTGTATTGGGTAATTAAAAGGGTATTAATAAAATACGCAAGTAAAGGATATTTTAAGCAACCTCACTTTTTTGAGCTTTAGCTGGATAGCACGACACATATCTTTCTCCATTTAAAAATAAAATAGTTAGCAAGATATGTAATGCTAATGTTTCAATATTTTATATATATATATTTTTTTTCAATGCCTGATTGACTGATTGAATGATTATTTATTCATTCATTTTGGAGCCCTCCAAAAATCATGAAATATAAATTTTGTCCCCTGTCTGATGATGTCACAACTTGGTTTTTATTGTTTATATTTAATTTATTATTTGTCTTTTAAACAATTTTACTTCAGTTTTTTTATGTCTGCAATTGTTAGTTTTATTTTTCCACTGGATTTTCAGTTTCCAGTCATTATTATTATTATTATTATTATTATTATTTAGGGCTTAACATTTTTTTTATTAGTTTATAATGTAATAATTAACATTTATTTTAAAAAAACAATTTTTTAAGGGTGGTACATTTCTTAGCACAATCTAGAGTTATTGATATTTAGTTGCTTTTTTTATGAAAGCAGGTTGTAAAAGTTTCAAGTTGTGTAATGTATCATTAAATAAATAAAATAAAAATGCGGTCTTTTAAAATGTATTTTAGTTCATTTTGGAATCAGGTGTCACTTCCTTGTGCCATATTTAAAGTTATCGTATCAGTTGACTTAAATCAGCCTCTTTTGTAGAAATTAATTCATGACTGAGATGAAGTGAAAGCAGTAAGTCAGTGCTGTCCTCATTGTTGGCCTGAACCAGTGCACTTGACAAATGATTTTCTGGCCAAAGAGGAACAAAACAAAGTGTTTAAGGTGAATTCTGCCATTTTTACCATGTATGTGGACAAATCTCTTCTGTTGATTTGCTTTCAGACAGAACCTCCTGGATGATTTGAAATTGTCCACACATCAAGTATTACTGCAGGCTTCCTCTCTCCAAAAGCAGATTAGTAGCTCTAAAATACAGCCCTCTAGCTACAAAGCCACAAAAGACAGAAAGACAAAAAAAATTATTTGAATTTCAAAGAGACAGGGACTGGGCCAAAGCAAGGACTTTATAAGACACAACCGTGAATGAAAATGGAAAGGGGAATCAGTCCACAGATTCCCAGAGGGGTGACTGTTTGAAAGATCGGAGGTACATTTTACCCTGTGGACTAAACCTAGAAAAGGTTTTATTTTTATTTTTATGGAGGCTTGTAACGGATTCACTCCATGCTCCACATGCAGCAACCTTTTGGCCCTGCCTTTAGGCTTTTGACCGCTTAAAATGTTCTTCAATGTGACTGGAGTAATAAAAGAACTGGGTTTACTGTCATAATGTCAAAGTAGCTCTTGTTTGACAGTAATATTTGTGTTACTGATGATAACTAAAAAGATTTGTTTCTTTTTACACCAGTATGTTAATTTGAACTTTTTTTTTTCTTTGCAGATCAGAAAAGGCAGGGGAGATAGCGACGATACCTCTAACCAAGGTAAATGCCATCAAGTTTTATTCAGATCCACAGACCTTGTAATCCAGTGAGAGCTTTGGGTGGGTGGATATTAAAGTTTTAAATAGGAAAAATATAAAAACTCTTTGGTCATTTTTGAGCGAGATGCTAACAGTCTAATCATATTTCAATGATCTATGCTAAGCTAAAAGTGCTTTTGACTCTTCAGGATCATCTCTTTTAAAGATTGTCGCTCCAAGGCTTTTGATGTTAAACATCTATATGTAAGGAATGTATAACATAAAAGCAAACCCATAGCAGTTTAATGTAATGTTATGTTAATGTAATGTTCAACTTAACATAAATACTAAAATTCTGTTATTATTCGAATGAATCTCATAAAACTGGTCAAGAAATTTCGAGGTCACATTTCACCCTGTAAACCAGAAGCAAAAGTCATATTTTGCATAAAAAATAAAAAATAAAAATAAAATATATATATATATAATAAATAAATAAAATAAGAAATCATAATCTTATTATTAGTATTTAATTATGATTCTAATAATTATTATAATGATAATTGTTTAAATTACTTTTAATAAAATATTCTTATAAATGAAAATATTTGATAAATACTATAAAATACTAATAATAATAATAAATAAAATAATATAATGTTAATACTTCAAATATTTGAAAATCTGAAAGACACAACTTTTCCCATTATGGAGAAACCTTTCTCTTGTGAACAGGGTTTGCCAATTCTTTGGCAACTCTAGTGTGAACAATCATTCTGCTGCATCTCATGCCTATGGCCGGTACTCTGGAAATGAGCTTAGAGGAATCACAATAATGAATAATGCATGACTAAATATTTTCAAGCGTGATGCACCATCATAACATCTGTAGAATTCAGCTCAGTGTGGCCCAATGCATTCACTTGCCTGTTCTGATGTTTTTCCCAGGTGTGTCAGCTTGGGTGTTCGTTTGCAGAGTTATTGTGTTTCCACTTCTCACAGTGCCGCACCTTCACTGGCTGCCGTCCAAATCAATCTTTCCTATTTGGAGTATGATGACTGTAATGATTACCTCATTCGTATCATTCGTTCTCAGAACAGTAGGTTAAAAAAATGAAATAAACGAAACAGGAACAAAAGTACATTTGTCATCAGCTCCTGCTGTCCTGAGGAGGGAAGGGGGTTCAACAGGGGGTTCATCACCCTAGTTGGTAAACATTGCTCTTTTAATGCCATCACGTTAGGGTTGGCAGACACACGCTCATTTTCAAGCTCTGACATCCCTGTTTTCCCTGTGACATTTGCATTGCACAGAGTGCAACCTTCATGCTTCGCCTCACAGAGATGTGCTGTATTACAAAGAGGCTTTGTGAGGAAAGACTTCAACTCTGCTTGTTATAAAAATGTACAAGATCTAGTCGCTGACTGTTCATGTCTTGGATATCACCTTCTGTTTGTATTAGCATAAACACCTCACAAGTAGTTCTGACTCTTTTTACGCAGGGATATAAAATTGACAGTATAACAAACCACGTATTTCATTTAGCAATGGTTAACTGCTGTGCAAAGTGATAAAAATAAGAAAATGATGGCATTTCACAATAAACTTTCATTAGTTCATTTTAGCTAATGCATTAATTAAAATTAACGAACAATGAGCAGTTGAATCGTTAAGAGTATTTATTTTTAACATTTAGTTAAGAATGCAACTGATTTATTAATGTTAACTAATGTGTAATGTTAACTTAAAGTTGCTTTAAAAGATGAAGTGTGCAGTTTCTGCGCTTCCCTAGTGTGAGTTAGCGCTATTGCAAAAATTAAGCATAATTAGAAAAAACCCTCAGACTCATAATTCATATTGCATGTCATGGAATATCTTGCTTGACCTAGTTAAGAGCTGATGTTTGGCAAGACCTTGAGTTTAGCTACCCTATTTAGCTACCTCTAGCATTTCTGAACCAAACCCTAATCATTTCATCAGATTCCCTCCATCTAGTAAAAACCCTGCTACTGTATGTTAACCCTTTTTCCAACTTCTGCCTGTCTCTGCATTTCACAAAAAAAAAAAAAAAAAAAAAAAAAAAGAATCAAAATAGGTGTAATGTTATTATACAAATGTTATTTAATAAATCATGTTTGTACACCTTTGGGAATATTGAGATTTAGCAAGTGTTCATAAATATTGCTGACACCAAATTGCATGGCATTTTAATATCTACACTCTCAGATGACACTTAACTTATATTAAATCTGCTGAAGTAATCACTACCAACACAAGCATTTTTTTTTTTTTTTTTTTTTTTTTAGAAAGCAGCCAGCAGGAACTTAAACATAATTGTATGCAATCTCTCTACAACAGTTTACTTGTCACCCAGCCAGTAGAGAGAAGGGGTTTTGAAATAGTGAGCATTTCAGACGAGTGATTGACTCGCCCAGTGTGGGTTTTCCCTCCTGCGACGGTGTAGGTGCACAATACAGAGTCTATAATTAGCCTGCCTCTAATCGGTATCATGCGGTGTATAATAAATACACAGAGTGTTTCAGTGTGTGTGCTGCTACAAAACTGCCCTACTGCGGGGACTCAGTCACTGTACTCACTAGTCTGACATGTGTTTCTCCACTTCTTTAAGTAGCAACAGCTGCTTACCTGCAAACCCCCTACAGGAGCCCAGCACTGCAGCTGAGAGTAGTTCAAAATAAAACAAAGGTCTGGAAAGAAAATTAATTTCAACTCAATTCAATGTGTAATATTTTATATATATATATATATATATATATATGTGTGTGTGTGTGTGTGTGTGTGTGTGTGTGTGTGTGTGTGTGTGTGTGTAAATATATGTAAAAATGAAACAACATAATTATTCTGTGTTACGAACCTCACTGTTAGTCTAGGGGTTAAATGAAGTCGTAACAAAACGTAAAAAAAAGTCTGACAGTCACATCAATCCCCTGATCCCGAAAAGCACAAACACAAAATTAAGCAAATAACTTAATCTTCAGGAGAGGGCCAGGCCAACATAACAAACAAAAAACCTCTAACTAAACACGGAAACTCTAAATAACCTTAACTTAAAAAAAAAAGAAAGAGACATGACAGAGTCTTACCTATCTCCCATAAACAAACTTTTATTTTCAAAGAAAATGGCACCTTCTCCCTACTGATTCCTAAGAAAGACAAACAAACAAAGGTATTTACATAAATTAGAAAATAACACAAAAGAATCATAAACACACCCACCATAGCGTTCACACGCTCTCTCATAGTTTGTAATTGACAAGTTCATTCACAAAGTTAAGAGGTAATAAAGACCACACTTGGTCACACTAAGATACACAAAATAACAGGACAAAGAGTGAGCGTGTAGCCGTCGATTGGTCAACAATTGGTTTTACCAGTCCCTGACCAACTTGCTTACCCAAATAGGTAATTGTACCTTTAGCAAATTCACACTTTGCCAGATTTAGTATCAATGAAGCACTCCTTAAACGACTACAAACTTCTCTGAGAGTTTCTAAGTGTTGTACCCAATCATCTGAATGTCATCTAGGTACACTTCACAATTTGAGACTCCTGAGAGAACTTGATGCATCATCCTCTGAAATGTAGCAGGTGCATTTCTCATCCCAAAAGCTAAAAGGGTGTATTGTAAAAAGCTATCAGGGGTTACAAATGCAGATATCTCAGAGGCTCGTTTAGTGAGGGGCACCTGCCAATATCCCTTCAATAAGTACAACTTAGTAACATATTCAGCTGAACCGACTTTATCCACGCAGTCTTCAATTCTAGGAACATGAAAGGAGTCAGGCTTTGTTACATTATTGACTTTACGGTAATCCATACAAAATCGAAAGGTTGAATCTGGTTTAGGTACCAGTAAGCAGGGAGAGCTCCATGGGCTCTGACTGGGCACGGCCATACCATGTTTTAACAGGTAGTCAACTTCTACTTTTATAGCTTCCCGCTTTCGTGGATTTAGTCTGTAAGGGTGTTGTTTTATTGGTTTGGCATTCCCCACATCAATGTCATGAGCACAGACAGATGTTCTACCGGGGACATCATTAAACAAGATAGAAAAAGTACTCAACTCCAACAAGTCATGAGACTGTTCTGCAGTCAGATGTGAAAGAAAACAAGAGGGATCTTGTAATATAGCAGAATTCTGAAGGTGGGTGGGAGAAATAGGAAAGCCTCCGCCTTGCAGTTAATCCTCGTCTGTAGAGGACATAGCTATTACACTCACAGTAGCAGCAGCACAAGTTAAGAGAGAATCAACCGTCGGATAACAATAGCAAGCAGATGTTCTACTCACATAACTTTAAGGCGATTCACATGACATACACGATTCTTGCACTTTCGGTCCGGTGTAGCAACAACATAGTTTGTTTCATTCAACCTCCTTTCAATCAAATACGGACCAGCAAATTTGGCATGCAGAATCGTCCCAGGCATTGGCAGCAAAACTAAAACCTGATCACCAGGTGAAAAGTCTCGTTTTACACTTTTTACATCAAACTGTTCTTTCATTTTTAACGGAGTTTCAGACAGATGTAACTTACCTAGCTTTTCACGGATGGAGGTAACATACTCATCAACAGGCACAGGTCTACATTTTAATGGACCCCGCATAGTGTGCCCAAACACGAGTTCAGCAGGGCTGAAACCAAGAGACTCCTGTACAGTCTCTCTGGTTGCAAACATCAAATAAGGAAGACCCTCAGCCCAGTCTCTACCAGTCTCGATACAATAACGTCGCAACATCGCTTTGAGGGTTTGGTGAAACCTTTCCAAGGCCCCCTGGGATTCGGGATGATAGGCACTAGACATTTGGTGGCCAATACCCAGCATCCCTAGATCCTGCCTGAAAACCTTGGAGGTAAAATTCGAGCCCTGATCACTCTGTATGATCCTTGGTAATCCAAACGTAGTACAGAACTTAAGAAGCTCTTTTACCACCACCTTAGCCCTCAATGGAACGTAATGGAATTGCTTCAACTAAACGGGTTGTCGCACACATTATTGTGAAGATATACTGATGTCCTGCTTTCCCTTTTGGCAGTGGTCCGACACAGTCAATAATCAGTGGGTCAAATGGATCATCTACAACAGGAATCGGACAAAGGGGTGCGGGAGGAATTTTCTGATTCGGCTTGCTTGCCATCTGGCAGACATGGCATGATTTACAGTATTTAGAAACAGAGTTCTTAAGTCCAGGCCAGAAAAAGTATCTAGAAATGCAGTAATAGGTTTTAGTTATACCAACATGTCCAGAAAGAAAATTCTCATGGGCGAAGGGTCTGCTCTCTGTGCAACAGCTAAAGAGTCTCTCCCCACCTTCAAGGAAGTCTCCAAATCACCCTCCTCCCTCCCAGAAGGTACATCAACATCAGAATCTGGTGATATAAACGGAGCACATTCCACAGTCTTAGGCACGTCATTAGCTATAAAAGAGGTTGACAGATCTACTGTTTCTTTAAACTTCTGTGCTTGAGCACGAGTAACCACACAAGAGGGGAACACAGACGGAAACTTCTCAGCTAAATCATCGTTTTGGGAAGTATTAGGCATGCAGGTCACAATAGGTGTAGGGAAAACTATGCCACCTGCAAGATCATTCCCCAGAATCAAGTCAACACCCTCTACAGGTAACGGTTCATGCACAGCCAAGTTGACTACCCCACTTACAATATCAGATTTCAAGTATGCAATATGAAGTGGTACATTCACACAACGCATCTCAATTCCACGTACCGATACTTCCTGACCAGTAAAAGTAGTATCGGAAAACGGCAAGATTCCCGCAGATATAAATGATTGAGCTGCCCCCGTATCACTCAGGGTTGTTACAGGCTTAAACTCCGAATCACACGATAATGAGACTGTACCCCTAAACAAAAAAGGCTGATACATCTCTTTATCTGTGTTAGATTGTACGGAATCAACAAGTGCAACATTTTTAGTCTTATAAGCACCACTCTTCTGCTTCTATGCTCTACAATCCGCAATCAGATGATTTGAATCGAGGCAAAAGAAACGAACTCGCTTGTCAGCACCCCCATTTGATTCACGAGTCATTTCATTTTTAAACGGACATGCAACATGCTGCACCGAATTTTCCGCCTGCATTTTGACAGTTGCACCCAAAGAAAAAACATTCTTGTGTGTCAGCACAAATTCGTCTGCCAAAACTGCAGCATCAGCTAGAGAAGTGACCTTCTGTCCGTTTAAATACACAACAATGTTAGCCGGAACGCAATTTTTAAACTCTTCTAACAAGATTAGCTCCTGTATTTCCTCCAGGGATGTAACCCTGCTAGAAAGACACCACTTTTCAAAAAGCTCTCTTTTCCCTCACAAGTTCAACAAAAGTTTGTTTGACTGTTTTCATATGCCCTGAAACTTCTGCCGATAAGCCTCTGGCACCAACTCATATGCCCGCAAAACAGCAGACTTTACCGTTTCATAGTCAAGGGAACCTTCAATAGGTAAGGCCGAGCAAACCTCTTGAGCTCTCCCTATTAGACTGCACTGCAACAGCAAAGCCCACATCTCTTTTGGCCATTTTAGTTTACTAGCAATTCTCTCAAACGCAACAAAGTAAGAATCGACTTCAGCCTCCCTAAATGGAGGTACCAGTCTAATATACTTACTAACGTCAAATGAATCACTCGCAGTAGATCTAAAAAAATCTTCAGTTACAGTGCCATTTACGGGTGAGGATATGGAACTACCCCAAATACGTGGAACTGGAATTGGCCTTTGGGCCAACCGCTCAGATTCCAAATCCAAACTACGGCTCTTATCTCTTTCCGCCTGTTTTTCTAATATGCGAAACCTAATCATCTCCGCCTCGCATTCTTCCTTCTTAAATTAAAAGATCCATCTTTCAATTTTAAAGCAATCTTTGGATCCTGAGGCACAGAATCAAAATTTGGACTTGCCTCTTCAGGATCCACTGCCGACTCATCCTCATCACCAGATTGTCTGGTTGTGTCTGGTTGTGCCATTGCCAGACTGTTGTAACTCTTACCAATAGCTCGAGCTGGTCTGTGTACTCGCCTTGTCTTGTCTTCAGGCTCCAGTATCTTTTGCTGTTTTGCTTTGCCTCTCGTTCTCACAAATGCAGTACTCCTAGAAGATTCCAGCTCTCATTTCTCTGGGTCTCAGCTGTCGAACGAGTTAAACTGTGGAACGATACTCATCTGCCTTGTTTCATCTGCTTTCAATAAAGCTCAGTGTAACCCGCGACTGAATCCAGCCCGTTTCTCCTGACAGTCGTGTAGGTGGTTACTTGAAAAGCAGCACAGACTTTCTGATTATTTTTTCTCACTTTTAATCGTGTTCAATATTATGTATGCATGAATGGTGAAATGAGTAAGAACTAATGACGGTCACACATTACCTCCATGTTCAGAACCACATTCAAGAGCAGAAATGTTGGTTCCAAATGACACTATTATCCTGCACAGCCGTTTAAATGAACACGCTGTTTTATCAGGTCATGAATTCGGCTAATTCATCAGTCCATTTTATAGTAATGGCAGGAGAGATTAGTTTAACCAACAATGAAGTTGTAATTGCTGCATTCTAAATTGCTCACTCATTCACTCTTTCCTAAATAGTGAATATGCATAGTGCACTTAATGGGGCTGGAGTGAACATAATTACTGAAAATACTTGGATGCTGGCATAAATATCCTTAGTCAGAGAGTTACTATATTAACAACTTTACTTTGTAGCGTTCAAAAGTAACCCCAATCCTTTAAATTGTAGATTTATCAGAGTTGCACTATATAAAGAATGCACTATTCGCTCAGAAAACAGCTCTTCTTTAAAATTTTATATTGAATCGAGAGCAATATTAGATTCGAGTGTCGCATTTTTTCTAATCCATATGTTGCTATTCCACAATTGAACATCTTTTAGTACAATTTTGAATCAATTACAGTTCTAAATGCTTTGTCAAAACTTGTTTTACCTCTGCTCTTTATCATATATCAGCTACAGAGAGTTTGGTTGCCAGAAGATCCATTGCAAATGTCAAGAACAGTTACAAGTTCTTTAAGGTCTTTTAGTTGTTTTCACTCTGAAAAAAACAAGTGTTCAAAAACAAGATAATTCTTCAAGTTGTGTGCTGAAGGAAGCAAGCGGTTTATTCATCTAAAGCTCTAATTGCTACCTGAATCTAACTAACAAAAAGTCAACAGTGGCAAATCCGGTAAAAAGTGTAGTTCAATATATGTGAATTCCTCAGAGTTTGAAGAGATTAGGTAACATCCAGTGCATCTTCCAGAGTATGAGATAATATATATAACCCGACATGTGTTATTTTTTACTCTTCAAGTGTTCTCTCTGATGGTGGGATTCAGCCACTGGAGACTTGACTGTGATGGAAGGCGTGAGTTTGTAAATCAGGATGTATGAGGAATTCTCTCTGTATTACTCTGGGTCAATATTTGTCAGAACCATTTGAGCAATGCTTAAAACAGTTGAGATCCATTCATTATTCATAGTTAACACTGAATGCCAGAGTCCAGGGGAAGACAGTGGGGAGATGTCAGATGAAATGGATGGATGTGTGAGACCTGACCTGCTTGCTTTATTGGATTTGAGGTGATGGGGAGAGGAAATATGAATAGACATTGGTAGAGGTTAAATATGTGAGAGGGGCCAAATATTGATACAGCGACACCTTTGCTTTTGAGACAGATTCAGTGTCAGATAAGGCAAAGAACTTGGGCTCCACTGTACACGCAAGAAAAAAAGTGAATATTATGGGAGGATGAACATTATAAGAGGAGGAATAAATCGATGCTGATATCGATCAGAGTAAAAAAAAAAATAAAAAAAAAAAGATCTCTTCCAGGAAATAAATGGTTTAAATCCAACAGCATTGGGGGGGGGGGGAGATCATATTAGAGTTGAGGCCGAAGATGAGGCTGTTCTCAGTACAGTTGGGAACAAAGGAGAAGTACACTAGAGAAATCTATTTTCACAATTATCTTTCCATTATTTATGATGTTTTCTATTGGTTTGGGGTTATAAAAATGGTCGCAGCGCAGATCCACAGGCTTCAGTAAGACACTTGGATGAATATGATTGACTGTGCAGTCTATATTTTCTGCTTTGTGAAGATTATGAACATCTTTGCGCTCCCATTTTTGATTTTCATACCATAATATACATCTAAATTTTCTTCATCTTGAACAGTCTCCCAGAAGACATTGTCCAGGGTAGATGAAATCCTTCTGAATCTGATTCGTCCATCGTTATATTCTACAGTAAATGTCTTCAACCTTTCAAATACTTAATTTGTTAATTTGTTTTCAGAAAACAACTGAGAAGACAACTTTTAATTACTTTCTCAAAAGTAAACTTTGGTTTCTCATTCAAATACGAATCGACAGAGCACTGGTCTTTTGAAGCAGGTGGTGACTCAGCACTCTTTGCTTCAGCAACCTTCTTCATAAGGAATATATTAGCTCCTTCTCAAACTTTGATGTGCTCATGTGCATACTGGTTAACACAAAGGAACCTGCAGGCTCATAACAGGTGATGTGCTTGAGCCAGTGCTGGCCAGCTTTGAGATTGATGCAATTTGGGAAGCTTGTCTTTCCTGAGCTACACGATATGGGCAAGGATCATGCAGATGAGACTGGTGAGCCAATGAATCCCTAGAGCTGAAGGCATCGGAAAAGAAAATGATGGCGATTCGGCAAGACAGGTGGAGGATAAAAACAAAGCATTAGGAATGCGAGGGAGCTGTAACACATTTTTCATTCATCAGAAAACAGCTGACAGGGCAAGCAGAAGAGCTCGTTCGTAAAGGAAGTTGTCAGAGCTGGTCAGTAAAAGCTGACAAGACTGAATTTCCCCCTGGTACATCTTGTAACACATTCTGCAAAAATACAGAGCGGTTCTTCATACTTATGACATGGATCTTCAAATATATAATAAAATAATAACGTTTTAAGATTTTATATTCAAGTTCTTGCCAGAATTATGAATATAAAATAATCTTCCATAGCTGCAAATTTGCAGGCAGAGTACTGTTATTATATTTGCTTAACTTTAGCATCATGGACAGTGGAAATACTGTAATAAACATGTTCAACTAATAAAAATAATAATTATTATTTTCATAATTTTCACATTTCATTTTATTTATATTTAAAATCAATAAATTATATATATATATATATATATATATAGCACATTTCCTCTGTGGGCTACTGTTTGTGCAAGTATGCAATTGAAATCTCCATAGTGAAGTATGTTCTCTTTCTGGCAAATTAATCAACACTGCATATTTACAAACATTTCTCTCAGCTTCAGTTGTATAATTAATTTTAAAAAAGACAATGGATGCAGATGAAATCCTCAACATGGGGCCGCATCTGAAGTGCGTGAATATGGGAACATTGGTTATAACACAATGATGAAATAGGTTTTCATTTTGCTGAATCATTTCTCAATTTAATAGCTTGTTTATCTAGCAACATCTAGTAAATTAAATAGTCTAATAAATCCCAGGGGTGTATCACCTATCATCAATTCTGTATAATCCTATATAAGGATTATGTAGTATAATCCTGCTTTTTTTGCCTGGATTGACAGATAGCGACAGGGTCCCGCGGCATACATTCTGGAGGTAATATACGTTCGAAAGGATTGCTGTGACCTCTTTACATTCCCAGCCTGGAACTGGGGCTCCTTAATTCAGAGGCAACCACTGAAGCAGATGATTTTGCTGAGCAACATCAAACAGCATTAACAGTAGTTGAGACTCTTAATGTAAACATGATGAGTTGGGTGTCAAGAAATATGGGCTCTCCCATTGATCACGGAACAAGTACAGATATTTCACTGGGTCTTGACATTCCCAGCACTTCATCAATTATTCAGGCTGTGCTGCAGGCGTTCGGGACACACAGTGCATTATGCTGTAACTCTGCGCTCCCTGGTTGTCTGTCGGGACACATGCTCCATTGTTCCTCTGCACCTGCCAAAGAGCTTCTGACAAGCTTGTGTGTCCACTGAGGGCTGCTTGCTGTACATGCATCCCATGTTGAGTGCATGAATGTTTCCATGGATGTACCTTTCCATCCTTCACACATGCAACCTAAAGTGGTATACTATCTATCTATCTATCTATCTATCTATCTATCTATCTATCTATCTATCTATCTATCTATCTATCTATCTATCTGTCTGTTCATATTAGCCTAACACTTCCTTTTTCTACTGGTCTCTACTGGAAGTATTGTAGTAACCTCTCTCAGCTGATTGTTCATGTCTGCAGTGTAAATTTGTCCAATCAGTGTCTGCCGCTGTGTTTGAATAGAGGATCAATGGTGAGGATCTTTTGTCTTAGAGATGATTAGCATAATGATGAGCTGACCTCAGAACTGCCATCAATCAAAACTCCGCTATCTGTTCAAAGCTTTGAGCTGACCTTGAGTTTGTCTCTGAACTAAAACCTTTAAGATGCCATTTGATGTCATGCGTTTAAACAAAAGTGATAAGAACGGATGGCATACAAATGATGACTGTTTGATGGATATTTCAAACAGAGGGATTAATGATAAAGGTTTCTGTCAACAGGACATGCTTCTTTTAATCTAAAGGTCATCTCATGCTTGTTAAGGAAATTGTGTTGATTTCTGCGGGTGCTGGCGAAATTTCCCTCCACCAAAGCGCAGCTTTTCCTTTGAGTCATGGAGAGTTCAGAAACGCTACAGTTCTCTGTAATTAAAAAATTTGTGCTGGAACAGTGAAAATGTGTTGTGTTATTGCTGATACATTTTAAACTTTATCTTCGCGATTATGCACATTTGTCCCAGAGCTTTTGCTGTATTCTTCTGTGTCCCTACAATGCTCTTGAAATTGTGCAGACTTCTGAAAAAAAGAAATGTTCCTTGCATTCATAAAAAGGTCATGTAATGCAAAAGGCCATTATTTACTCAAGTCATTCCAAACCTTCTTTCATGGAATACAAAAGGAAAAAAATATTTTTATACTTTTCTAGTCGTTTTTTATATGCATTTGAAATGAAAGAAAACCCGGAGCATTCAAGCTTCACAAGAACAGAAACACATAGTGATAGTTGTCCAAAAAGCACTATATTGCCAGTCTTCTGAAGGTTTTTGATACAGGTTTTCTTGGTCACTTTGGTGCTTTTTGCAGAGAACTATTTAATAAATTTTTATCAACATGACATTAGCAACTGATAATGTAGGAAACTGCAGACAAATATACATAATCAATTGCATGAACTTAACAAAGCAATCACAACTTGTTCAAAAGAATGAGAAACTGCTTTCATTATGTGCACAAGTAACTAGATGATGTGGAGGTTGAAAAGGTAGTTTTGAGAATTTCATTTCTGATCTGAGAAATGCACCAAAGCAACTTAAAAAAATGTAATTTTATGTGATGAATTACAATTGTTACAAAAAATCTGCCTGTTCATATTTAAGATCTTAAAAGAAGTAGCAAAATCTGATTTCTGAATGTATCATTCTTCTGATTCAAATGTTTTTAATCAGTGAATTGATCCAGTTCACAAAACCAGTGTTAAATTTTTTTTCAATCATCTATTAATCAAACTGATTCAGTTATCAAGCTATTCAATAACTCTTGAATAATGTATAGATGATTAATGTAAAAATCACTTGACCTCAGAAGACTGGATGGACCATTTGTATGATACATCTATGGGTCCTTTGTGTGTATGTGTGTGTGTGTGTGTGTGTGTGTGTGTGTGTGTGTGTGTGTGTGTGTGTGTGTGTGTGTGTGTGTGTGTGTGTGTGTGTGTGTGTGTGTGTGTGTTTCTACCTTTTTTTGTGGATCACTTGAGATTACATAATTTTGTAGGTGAACTATTCCTTTAAAACCATCTCTAAACTACCAGGAGCATGGACAGGCCTGTGGTTTGTAAACTAAAGCAAAGTTTGCAGAGAATTTCAGTAAAGTTGTGATCTCAGTGGCAGTGGTTTTGCTGCATATCTGCTTGTTTCTATTTATATGTAGACAAGCACATTTCATGGGTTGCCTGAGACTGTATCAAGCTTACAATTTCATATGCAACGCATCAAAGATATAAATAAAGTCTCTCCTCCTTGGGGGCGAGATGAGGAGGAACTTTATAATCTCAGTTTGCATGGAAACATGCAGATCAGGTTTTATTTCCATTCGTTTTCAGCACACTAGATTACGATGCTCACGTGGATTCAAAGATAATAGCCAACAGAACATTCATCACTGGTTCAGTCACCACGTGCATTTTTTTTTTTTTTTTTTTGAGTGAATTGTGAGTGTAAAAATGGCAATTGAGTAATTTAGTCACCTTTCAGCTGTTATTGAGGTTAGTAAGATTTAACTTAAATGTTTTTAACATTTAAAGCCTCATGCTCCAAAATACAGTAAAAACAATGATATTGCAAACTTTTTAAAACACACACACACACACACATCTTTCTTAATTTATTCTTTTGATGGCAAAGCTGAATTTTCAGCATCATTACTTCAGTCTTCAGGGTCACATGTTCCTTCAGAAATCATTCTAATATGCTGTTTGCTGCTCTGAAAACATTTTATTATTCTTATTATTAACGTTGTGGAGTTATCCTGTTTAATATTTTTGTGGAAACAATGATATATTTTTTTTCAGGATTTTTTAATAAATTAAAAGTTAAAAGGAACCGCATTTACTTGAAACATAAATGTTTACTATCAATTTTTTTATTAAATTGTATAAAAAGTATTTATTTATTTATTTATTATTATTATTATTATTATTATTGTTTTATTTTATTTTTTTCATGACATGAGAAGTGGTCCGTACAGTTCCTGTTCTATATTCCAAGTATTTTCATGCCGATTGCTTTAACAAACAAACTAATATTTTGTTATTTGCATTTGCATTTTCATTATATGCATGTTCAAACCAGATAGGCCTACTTAATTCATGCTTTTGTGTTCCAATAGAGAAAGAAAACAATTACAGGTTTAAAATAGCATGAAGGTGCATGAAATATTTTGGCTGTAATATTTTTTTTAAACTAATGTCGATCAACGTCATACCTTCAGATTTTCCCCGTCTGGCCCTTTAATTCTGTGCCGTAATTTCTGTGTGTGAGAGTATTCGGTGGCAGCAGAACAGAGGCAAAATATTAAACAATAATGTGCAGTCTTTTGCCTGAGGTGATGAGGCTGTGCCATGAGCGAGAATTTGTGATCTAATTTAGGGGCATTGAGGCGTTGAATCTCCTCCCTGCGGACTTTTGGCTCCCTATAACACTCTTTTTGCTCTTTAGACTGGACACCCCCTCAAAACTTTTCAAGAGCAGCTGACCCAGGCAGCATCTGTCTGTCTATCTATCTATCTGTCTATCTATCTATCTATCTATCTATCTATCTATCTATCTATCTATCTATCTATCTATCTATCTATCTATCTATCTATCTATCTATCTGTCTATCTATCTATCTGTCTGTCTATCTATCTATCTGTCTATCTATCTATCTATCTATCTATCTATCTATCTATCTATCTATCTATCTATCTATCTAATATTGAATAAAACATACATATATTGAAAAAAAGGCTTAAATGATTAACTTTAATTTTAATTTTTTAATTTTTTTTTTTTTTGCTCAGCTGTACTACTGAGAAGTCTGTGAGTATATTTCATTATAAAGATTTATCAAAGCAGTATGAGCCAAAAGAACCGGATTTGGCACATCAGAGCAAGTATACCAAAATATTTCTCAGCACGCAGAGGCGATGGAGAGAAGCGCATGAAAAGAGCCCAGGGATGGTGTGCAGGGCTGAGATTCCAGAGATGGAGCTGAAAGATTGAAATGTCAGATATGAGTCAGAACCGCCAAACACAAAGAGATCAGGGCACTCGCACACGAATGACAACAGAAGACAGAAAGACTATACTTGGAAAGACCCAAATTTCCTAGCCCACACACAGCCTGTTATGAGTTCAGTCTTGTTTTATTGATGGTGAAAAAGGGCTTTTCAAATCAAAATGTTTTCCACAAGTTGCGTTTTTCTATGTGCAGTGCCTTTGCCCGGAACTCAAAGCCATTTTGTGCACAAAGTTCATCTTTTTTCTGGCTAAAAAATATTCTGTTAGCCCAAAAATATGGCATAATGATCTGTTTAAGGCAGTGCTGACCTTTAAAACTTCACCTCTACAGTAAATGTGACCTCCAGCACACAAGCAGCTCCTTTGATCTGATTCTTCTGAAAGGTGAGAAAAAGAAAGGGGTCTTTAAATGTCAATAGCTTTGCTCTTGAATTACTTTATGTTATTATTTTTATGGGATGGTGGATCACATTACCTTTTTTGGATTTCTGAGTGTTCTGTGAGTCTTTTAATCTTTAATTTTTAATAAAACCTCATGGTGCAGATGAACTGCTAGACTCTCAATGCAGTCTCTTGAAGTCAACCTACCAGTTCAGTTGTGCTGAAAAAGACAAATGGGGACATCTAGTGGTGGACTGGTGGTTATGACAGCTTTATATATATATGTATGTATATTTTTTAATGATATATTTACATAATTCTATTTCATATTTGTTTATAAATATATCAAATATATATTACATAAAGGTCAATATTTGTAAAAATGTGTACATTCACTATTTATTTGAAAATTCAAAATAATATATTTTATAGATATATATTTACAAATGATTTATTTACATAATTATAATTTATATTTGTTTATTAATATGTAATATAAATATACATTTTAGTAAAATTTGTACACACACATACTGTCCAAATACATTTTTTGAATAATTTGTTTCATATATACATATTTTTTATTTTATATGCCACAATTATATTGAAATATCTCCTCCTAAGATGTTTAAATATAGCTGGTCTGCTTACAGTGTGTCCTACACATGACCATGACCACCACTGGAGGTTATGTGTGTGTCCCGTCTTACTCTGACTGCTCTTGGCTCTGTTCCTCAGCCTGCTGCATCTATCAGAGAGGCTGAAGCCTGTTTCTGGGCCCAGTCCAGCAAAGCTCTCAGCTGAGGGTGTCATTGTGAATTATGGTATGATATGGTATGAAATCAAATAGCCTCAGTAACACATTACAGTGAGTTGCATGTGTCACATTCTGTCTGTTAATGTTGAGTGAGTGTGATCTCACATCTGGCTATTAGTTGAAACAGTGTTGTGAAGCAAGGGTTTGTTTGAAGTAATCATCCAGTCCGTCTGGAATTGTATGAAGAAACAGAAAAACACTGAGACAGACTAAATCCAGAAGAACTGTCAACATCTCTAAGATTCTTGAAGAAACCTTCCTGCAAAGCTACAATACTGTGATGGGTTTTAGGCACTTGTGTAAAAATGCTGTAAATTGAGGATGCTTTTAAAAATAGTTTCATAAATAGATTTATTTATTAATTAAATTTAATTAACTAAATCAAATCAACATTTGGTGTGATCACACTTTGCATTTAAAACCGCTTTTGTCCTTGGTACACTTGTGTATATTTTTTCAGATTTGTGTGAAAGTTTCTTGAAGTGTCTTGGAGACATTCCCAGTTTTTCTGGATTTGTTCTGTTTCTTCATGTTATTCCAGACAGACTGGATGATGGTGAGATCAGATCTCTGTGTGGAGCACTGGCTGCTGTCAGACTCCTCGTGCAAACAATAATCTCACTGGATTATTACAATTAATGGCAAAAATAATGTTTGGAAATGTAAACTGATATTTACTACTGACACTCTACAGCAAAAGATAAAAATAACTGGCTTTCTCTCTCTCTCTCTCTCTCTCTCTCTCTCTCTCTCTCTGTGAAAATACAAATCGCCTATGATTTTTGCAGATTAGTGTTTCTACTTTTTTTTTTTTTTTTTTTACCAAAAAAACTGTAATATTGTTTCAGTTAGACTGACATATTTCAATATTGTTTTTTATCTAATCTTTGAAAATGTGATCTTATATTTTCAAATGTCATTTATTCCTTTGATGATGAAGCAAAAACTAAAGCCTGTGTTGCTTAATATTTTTTTGTGCAAATTGTGATGTATGTATGTGTGTGTGTAAGTGCATTAGTGCATGTGTGTAGTACTTAAAGAACTAAAATAACCCAAACTAAAATTCATAAAAAAAAAAAAATTTGAAAACCTAAACAAATTAAACCTTAAAATTAACCTAAAAAAATCTTTAAAATGAAAGTAAAAAAAAAAAATATTAAAACAATTTTCTTTATATATATATATATAAATATATATTAACCGGCACTCTGTGAGGGGTACGGTGTGGTTTGGATTAGTTTAGCTCTATATAAAAACATTAGAGGTCTATATAAGTTCCCTTTTAAATACCTAAATAAACGTGTTTGTTTGTGTGTGTGCGTGCGTGCATGCGTGTTCTATTTTTTATTTTATTTATTTTATTACATCCTCTGGAGGGAAACCTAGCTAATAAAGTATTTCATGATTGTCTCCTTACATGACATACCCGCAGCAGTAATTCCATGACCAAACATGACGTTTGGCTTCAGTTGATGGCCTCGTGGGCACACACTGGATGGAGAACGTGCGCGAGGCTATTGCCCCATAGCTCACAGAGGACTTCGGCCCAGAGCTTACAGCATTGCAGACGCTAAACTCTGGATTCAGCCCTGGCAGATCATTTCACAGACCATTTCTTACAGCTTTTACAGCGCGTCACCACTCACACCGCCAGCATATTCCTTTACTCTGCTAATTAAAAAAGGCTTTTGGTGCATTTAAAACACTGACTTTGATAGATCACAATAACTCCCAGACTCAACAACCTCTCCGCTTTCCCCTCCTCCGGGTTCTTCAGCAGTTTCATGTCCTTTTTGGCTTTCGGCCTCATTTTTGTAGTTTGATCTTATGGACCGAAGGTCAGCAGATGTTTGGAGTTGATGCTAATAATATGTGATGAATGTGTATTAGGATCACATATTTCATCTTTGATACTACTACATCTCATTAGAGGAAGGATGTGCACAGAATAAATGTGACAAAGATCTAGCAAGCAGCCACTAGTGATTACAGAGGAAGTCGACTGCACTGATTCAGCAAGTTCAATTATTATTTCAAGAAAAAGGAAAAAATATGCATTTAACAAAAATATAATATTAAAATATAGATCAGACTTAAAATGCAACACTTCAGTTATCTATTAAAAGTATATTTATTTATTTATTTATTTATTTATTTATTAATATATTGATATATATTAGCCTTTATTTGCATATTAGATTTTTTTTTTATATTGAAATATTTCTGTTTACCTTTAGTTTCTTTTTCTTTTTTTAGTTTTCTTTTTATATATTTAAGCTTACACTTATTTCAATTCTAAGGTTTTCTGTTTGTTTGTTTTTTCAATCAAGATTTAAACTTCTACAGTACAGTACAATATTTCTTATTTTCATTGATATTTTAACTTGAAGTACTAAAACAAGTAAAGTTAAAATTAATAATAAAAATAAATAAATACTATATAAACGAACCATAGAAACAAAAGTAGAAAAATACAAAATAAAATGACAAACAGAAATTACTAAAAAGAAAATAGTTAAATATATAAATAAAAAATAAACTATTGTTTTAATATATATATATTACTCAAGCTTCTGCTAGAACAGTTCTCATTTTCCTTTATTTTACAAAAAAAAACCTACTACTAAAATAACTAAAAATAAATAAACTAATATTTATTTATATTATAATGCTACATAGATAATAGAAAAATAAAAATGTCATAAACAAAAACAGCTTAAACTCTAAAATAAAGCAAAAAAAGAAAAAGAAAAAAGTAATTCAAAATATTTACTAAAACTATAATAGTAAATCAATGATACTAAAATAAGACTGATTTCAATTACCAAAAAATATATATTTTTAAAAGTTTTAATAAATTCTAGTTAACAATAACACTTATAAATAAGAGCCCTGATTAAACAACAACAAAAAAAATGTTTTCCATCCTATTTTCTGTTGCGTAGGGATTTCTTGTGGTGCTTGAGTTAGCTATTATTGCTATCCAGTATATAACACTTTTCACAAAAATACTAAGCAGCGCTGTTGTCTTCAACACTGCTAAAAATCTTGATTGTTTCTTGAAGGATTTGTAAAGAATCGAGTGACATTGAAACTGCCATCATATGAAATCCTTTGTTCATTTACATGACCATGCATTCTCCTTCCGGTTTTCAGGCATCTGACGGCAAGCAAAAGACTCTTCAGGCTCCACTGACTGCTGCCCATCTACTTCCTGTTTGCAGTGGCTTACGTCTTCCAGAGCATCCCAAAGATCACTGAGAACATGTCGCCCGTCCTCCACACCAATTCTACTTTTGGATGAGAGAGACTGGATATCTGGTGGGACAACCTATGCTGCTGAGAATGGACCGTTATCACCTCACACTGTGCCAGTGACCCAAAGCGAACACACAGCACAGATAATGTGTCCACTACTCCAGAGGATACACACAAAACCAAACTTCATTTATAATACTGCCCCAGTATAGAGCATGTGACAAAAGATTTATAGATATTCTTTGTGCAAACAGGCCCCTCGTGCATGCGTATTTTTATATCCCCCCTCTTCATTTGCATCCAGTAAATTGCATGCGCTCTCAGTGAGCTAGGAAAACATATTTTGATTTCCTCAACAATGCCCAGTGATTAAATCTGCAATCGTGCCAACAAACCACCAACGTTTCCAGAAAAGCTGCTACAAATAGATCTTTAAAAGGTAATCATGGGCTACTTTTGCTGTCCAGTATATGATTTGTGATTTAATTCACAGACTGGAGTGATTTAACAAGGAATAAACCACAACAGAATAAAATATAGTGATTTGATTCAAGAGGTGCGAGATGTTAATGTGTGTATAGATCACGCCGCTAGTTCATTTATTTTATTTTCTGCTGTTTTTTAAACTGCATTGATATGATATAATAAAAGATTAAAGGTGCTTTCATGGCCAGATTACTTCTAATAAACTATAGCTCATTATGGAAAAAGTTCAACCAAAAATGGAAATTCTGTTTTTAAAATTTTGAAATGAATTGTATACAACAAGGATGCATTCAATTGATCACAAGTGACAGTAAAGACATGAAAAAATGTTACAAAATATTTTATTTAAAAATAAATGCTATTTTGAACTTCCTATTCATCAAAGAATCCTTGAAAGAAACGTTTAATTATTTTCACAATATATAATATATCAGCTTAATGCATCAGTGTTGACTAAAAAGATTTCTTTAAAAAAAAAGGTCCTAAACAGGAAATTATTATATAAAGATCTGAATATATATATATATATATATATATATATATATATATACACATGTAAATTGTGAATATATAGAAGTAAATCTGAATATACAGTATATAAGTCTGCATATATAGAAGTGAATCTGAATATATAGTTCCAATTCTGAATCTATAAATGTAAGTTGTGCATATATAGAAGTGAATAAGTTAAATTAGGAGAATCAAAACACAGCTGTAATATCAAAATATACTTTATTTTGGACTCCAGATCTGATTCAAATGACAACAGACCAATGCAATGCAGGGGGAATTTTTCAACCAAAAAACATTTGACTGGGGAAACAAAGATCAGGTGTGGGGACATCTGAAGAGTGAGCAGAACTGAGGTCTAAGCTGTACACCCTCAAACCGACCTCCAGTAGTTTGTTCGGGTTTTATTTATTTTTTTCTCTCTTTTTGCTTATTTCTTTAGTCCTTTTTTTATAGCTACAAAGAAATATGAATTACAAAAGTTTTAAAAGAGTACAAAAGTCCAGGAGCCACAGATGCAGTAAGAATAATTAGAAATGACGCTGAAGAACTGAAGGTTGCTTTGGGGCAGGCAGACACTGGGGCGATTACAGAGAAGAGCAAAGGGGCGACCCAGACACCCTTCTGTTGTCGTAGGCTGTAATAAATAGTGTTCAGATGGGTTTTTTGATCCGTTTTACACATCTCAAAATACAACACCCTTGTTTAAAATTTAAGGTTAAACACTGATATCGTAAAATATCTTTGTGTGGGACTAAAACAGAGATTCAGAGCCTCTTTCATGGGACAGAAAGAGAACTTTGCATTCTTGGGGTTTGACATTTTTTCCCCCCTTGATGGTCAAGGCATTGAAAACCTTCACTGTCTAAACACTGAGAAAAACAAAAGCACATTATTATGGACTCTCCTCATGCAGCCGATGACTGTAAATGAGCATCAGCATCTCATTACACGGCAGTGCAGAGAATCCCAAAAATGAGCTTTTATTTTCAAAAGCATCAAAATGATGTCTTTTCAGATATTTGTTCAATGTTCTGTGCAACAGACTTGCTTTAGGTTTTCGTTCTGGATCAAAAACATGGTGAATTTAGATTTTTAGCATACTGTGTAATAGATTTTTTTTAACATCTGAAACTGAAAGAAAATTAATTGCAGAAATAATCCAATTATTAAAACGAAGTACAAAAGTATGAAAAATAAGCTGATGGGTTTAATTCAAAATATTGCAAACCTAAAACAAGTCTTTCTGTTTTCAGTCTATATGTATGTCAAACGGTCCTCAGTAGCTCAAACACCACGTCTTGAACTGAGGCTTGTGTGTTGATTTTAAGGGGGATATCTACCAACTAAATACAGTAGTATGATCGAACAGATGCATTTCCTGTGGATGTGCGTGCCTATTTTTTTTCTTTTTTTTTGTGGTTAATGTACCTCTCATTTGGTGGAGAAACAGGGTACAAGGGGGAAGGGGAGATTACAGTTACACCATAGCATAAAAACTAAAACTGAAGAACAAGATAAAGATTTTTTTTTTCTCATGTCCCCACACTGTTGAAATCACAAAACATCCAGTACCAAAAAGACTTAATATCTGTACTTGTGTCAAATGGAAACATGAGTCCTGGAATCATGCAGCTGTTTCAAATCAAAATCAATTGTGCAAAGGGGGGGGGGGGGTATTTGACTGAAACGGAAACTACCAACAAAGAATAAAATCCTTTCGTTCGTTTATTTTGATGAGATTTTGAAGAACAAATAGTAAAATATCTTCCAAATTTTGGTACATATACCAGTCCTCTTGTCTTTCTTCTTCCTCTGTTATATTGTTGTTGTTTTTCCCACCTTACAGAAGTCATTTGAATGTCTCTGGTTGGAATCACATCCTCCCCGCTCAGCCTGTGGCATCAGGGTGCTTGTGTTTGTTTGTCTGTAGTGGCTGGCCATGGTTCACTAGGGACTGTAGCAGTTTGAGGGTCAGGGACAGTCATTTTGGCTATGTACACATTCATAGTCGGTCCATGGCTTCCTGCAAGCAGCGCTATTTCCGCAGATCTAATACACAAACCTTCAATGAAAGCACAAAAATATTTAGTATAGGCATCGCCATATATCCATTACATTTATCTGAGGTGCACTTATACTTACAGAGCCATCCGACGCACTTGCTCCTACTTTGTCTCCTGCTGCATTCCAGCAAACTTCAAAAATGCCCCCTGTCCCCCTGTAGCTATGGACTAAAGCACCAGTCTGTGGAAATGACAGCCACAAAAGAGTTCAGCTCGGGCTGCATTTTGGCATTCTGTGGATCAGATGAATCGGAGGACCTCCAGTCTTACCTGTGTGTTCCAGATGTGGACACATTTGTCAAAAGAGCCGCTGGCTAGATGTCGTCCGTCAGGGCTGAAGGCCACGCTGTATACGGGCTCCTGGTGTTTGGTTAGTGTGTGGATGCAGATGCCTCGATCTACATCCCAAAGCCGAACAGTGGAGTCAAAGGAAGCACTACAGGTGTCAGAGGAAAATGATCAATTTGTGTTTAGGTAATAGTTTTATTAAACCACACACATTTTTATTAGGTATACATAAAAAAAAAAAAATTATTATATATATATATATATATATATATATATATATATATATATATGTAGCTCAATTGGTAGAGCACTGCGCTATCATCAAGCGCAGGGGTAGGGGTTCGATTCCCCGGGAACACATGATAGGTAGAAATTTATAGCCTGAATGCACTGTAAGTTGCTTTGGATAAAAGCGTCTGCTAAATGCATTTCAATTATATATATATATATATATATATATATATATATATATATATATATATATATATATATATATATACACATATATATCTGGCTAGTACCGTTGAGCTATTATTTCAATACTTTTTTTTATTTTTATTGAAATTTTTTTTATGGTTTTTGAATACGGTAGCTTGTATATGCCACAGGATTATATATTTTTTTTCATTGTGACCAATCTCACAAAGATGAAAACTCACAATTCTATTAAAAAGAAAAAAAATTTATGAAAAAAAAAAAGTCAGGAATGAAATAATTGTGATGTCACAATCACATTTTTTCCCCACTGCATAAACAAGCTTTCAAAGATATCTGATCAATATACACATTTTACCAAGTATAAAAATACAACTAAAGAAATATCCCGAATTAAAATCGAAATAAAAATGGATATTCATTTTGAGATTTGCTAAAAAGCTATATGTAACTGTGTTAAATAAATTTTTACATTTTGATTTACCTTTGCTGTCATCCGATAGTTGAAACAATGTACTATATATATATATATATATATATATATATATATATATATATATATATATATATATATATATATATATATGAGAAAGAATTTTCATTTTATGGCTGCTGTCTGATCTGATTAAACAAATCGATAAATGAAAAAAAACCTTATATGTCAGCCATATATCACTTTTTTTTTTTACATGCATTAATAGCGTTCCTCTTACTAAACCTTAAGAATAAGCCTTTCCAAATGAGAAGATTATATATAATGTAGCCAAAAGGAATACAGACTGAGTACAGCTTGTTGAGTTATTTTGTGGTTCGATAGATAGATGTGATCGTGAACATCGAAATCACTGAGGTCATGTAGAGCTGCTTCCCTTTCTGCTTCACTGCACTGCATTTGGTTTAAATTTTAATTTGTACAAGTGAAATATTAGTGAAAACAGCCTTAATCCACAAAGCAGCAGCTGGTGAAAGTGTATTAAAGGATGGTGACTCTACCTGGCCAGCATTAGATTGGCATTGGGGTTGTTGGTTCCTGGACCTGTGGGGCTCCATTTGATAGTATAGATTTCTTTGCTATGAGCTTGCAAATCATGAACACAAGTGTCCTGTTTCATACTCCAGATCTAGGACATTGGAAGAAGCAATCATTTAGACCACCAGAACAGCATTTGCATTATCCAAACACTTGCTGAAATGAATAAACAGTGTAGCCAGCGTCCTAAATGGTCTTACCTTAAGAGTCATATCATCAGAACATGACGCCAGCAGGTTACCAGTTGGATCCCATTTGATTGCGTTAACTTCATTCTGGAGACAGAGAAAAAGAGTTTGATGCTGATCTTTTTGGCAGGCTGGAGCTGTAGGAAACGGGAGGATGAGCAGACAGGTCTTACTGTGTGTCCTTGGAATGTCTTAATCGGTCGGTCCTGGCCCAGTTTGCACACGTGGATGCACATGTCTGTGCTACAGGATGCAAACGTGTTGTTACTCTGCCAGTCCACGTCCAGAGCCGGTGCTGAAGTGAGAGGGACAAAAGACTACAGCATAAGAGCTTGTTCCCTCAAAATAATTGAGAAGATTATTCAGATATGGTGAACGATTAAGTATGAAGTGGAATTTGTGTGAACCTGAATGAAACGGGAACTGCTGTTTGGCTTCCCCTGTGTGAGCATCCCAAATGATTGTTGTCTGAAGAAAAGAAATATGAAATCAACTTTGATAAGGGTAAACTGTTACGTATAAGCTGATGTGGGTAATATACAGTCATGGCCAAAAGTTTTGAGAATTACATAAATATTGGAAATTGGAAAAGTTGCTGCTTAAGTTTTTATAATAGCAATTTGCATATACTCCAGAATGTTATGAAGAGTGATCAGATGAAATGCATAGTCCTTCTTTGCCATGAAAATTAACTTAATCCCAAAAAAACATTTCCACTGCATTTTATTGCTGTCATTAAAGGACCTGCTGAGATCATTTCAGTAATCGTCTTGTTAACTCAGGTGAGAATGTTGACGAGCACAAAGCTGGAGATCATTATGTCAGGCTGATTGGGTTAGAATGGCAGACTTGACATGTTAAAAGGAGGGTGATGCTTGAAATCATTGTTCTTCCATTGTTAACAATGGTGACCTGCAAAGAAACGCGTGCAGCCATCATTGCGTTGCATAAAAATGGCTTCACAGGCAAGGATATTGTGGCTACTAAGATTGCACCTAAATCAACAATTTATAGGATCATCAAGAACTTCAAGGAAAGAGGTTCAATTCTTGTAAAGAAGGCTTCAGGGCTTCCAAGAAAGTCCAGCAAGCGCCAGGATCGTCTCCTAAAGAGGATTCAGCTGCGGGATCGGAGTGCCACCAGTGCAGAGCTTGCTCAGGAATGGCAGCAGGCAGGTGTGAGCGCATCTGCACGCACAGTGAGGCCAAGACTTTTGGAAGATGGCCTGGTGTCAAGAAGGGCAGCAAAGAAGCCACTTCTCTCCAAAAAAAATATCAGGGACAGTTTGATCTTCTGCAGAAAGTATAGTGAATGGACTGCTGAGGACTGGGGCAAAGTCATATACTCCGATGAAGCCCCTTTCCGATTGTTTGGGGCATCTGGAAAAAGGCTTGTCGGGAGAAGAAAAGGTGAGCGCTACCATCAGTCCTGTGTCATGCCAACAGTAAAGCATCCTGACACCATTCATGTGTGGGGTTGCTTCTCATCCAAGGGAGTGGGCTCACTCACAATTATGCCCAAAAACACAGCCATGAATAAAGAATGGTACCAAAACACCCTCCAACAGCAACTTCTTCCAACAATCCAACAACAGTTTGATGAAGAACAATGCATTTTCCAGCACGATGGAGCACCGTCCCATAAGGCAAAAGTGATAACTAAGTGGCTTCGGGGACCAGAATGTTAAAATTTTGGGTCCATGGCCTGGAAACTCCCCAGATCTTAATCCCATTGAGAACTTGTGGTCAATCCTCAAGAGGCGGGTGGACAAACAAAAACCCACTAATTCTGACAAACTCCAAGAAGTGATTATGAAAGAATGGGTTGCTATCAGTCAGGATTTGGCCCAGAAGTTGATTGAGAGCATGCCCAGTCGAATTGCAGAGGTCCTGAAAAAGAAGGGCCAACACTGCAAATACTGACTCTTTGCATAAATGTCATGTAATTGTAGATAAAAGCCTTTGAAACGTATGAAGTGCTTGTAATTATATTTCAGTACATCACAGAAACAACTGAAACAAAGATCTAAAAGCAGTTTAGCAGCAAACTTTTTGAAAACTAATATTTATGCAATTCTCAAAACTTTTGCCCACGACTGTATGTGCCACTAGCATCACATAAATAGTAGATTATTAACTAGCTATTTACATTTTCTGAAGAATATGTGGGTGTGTACATCTTCACATTATGTTGTAGATCAGCAATTTAATTTTTTTTTTCCCACCAGTTGAACCCCTAACCTAAAATATTGTATTGAAGTATAAAAATACCACATGTGATTAAATATTTAAAAAGTCCATATTTCAATGCTTTAACAACACATTCACGTCTCTGAAGTCGGTAATTGTCACTTGACATGTTGCCAGGTAAGGAAATAAAAAAAGTCAAATACATATAAGTAAATATTTTTTCAAATTAATTAATTTTATTTTTACATTTCTATTATTTCTATTTCTACATTTCTATAAACTCCCTGCAGTTCCCACCCTAGTTTGGAAAACCCTATTTCAGGCTTATTATTGTTAAGTGTTTTACTTGAAAAATAAATTGATAAATAATTAAATAAATAATAATAATAATAACAACAATAATAATAAAAAGTTAAATGTAATTTAAAAAATTAAAAAATAATAAATAATAATAAAAAAACATTTATTTTAATTTAGTTTAACTAAAATGACAAACTAAAATAAAAACAGAGAAGGGGGGAAACATGAATAAAAATGACAAAAACAAAATTACTAAAACTTTAAAATGAAAGTGAAAACAAAATAAAATAAACTTCTAAATATTTAATAAGAGTATAATAGTATATCAGTGATATACTGCCCTGTTCTAAGTGATTGTCAGGGCGCTTTCTTACTACTTTCTAACTACACTCTCTTACTACACTGTAGCTTTTCTTACCTTATCAACACCAGCGCTTAGGATAAAGTTTCCTTTTTTGTTCCATTTTAATGCAAATATTGGACCTTTATGTTGACCCAGGGTACTGGCCAGATTACCTGTGAATAAACAGTTGTCAGTCTGCTGAAAGGAATGACAGAGAAAAGCATGTTGGCGCAGAAGGCAAAAAAAAAAACTGTTTTCTTACCATCTTTCGTCCATATTCTTGCAAAGCCGTCATATGATCCTGTGGCTAATAGTGTACCTTCACTCTGATAAACACAAGGAGGAAATGTTAGTCTTTTAAAATACACCCAGTTTTAGACCAGAGGGAGCATGTCGAAGCTAAACTCACGTTCCAATCTAACGATGTGACGTCTTTGTTGCTGGGCACGTCTTGGCCTCCTTCCCGTATGCAGTGCCTGAGGACGAGCTGTGTACAGCTACTACTGCTGTTCTCACTCAGATTCCAGATGCGTGCCGTCGAGTCTCCCGAACTGTGGAGAGTCACAGTATTAAATAACTCTGCATTCACTGACTTCCATTTTCTACAGACGCACCAACAGCACTTTTTTTTTTTCATCCAAATATTGATCCCGAAACAATCTTCAGCTTCTATTCTTCATCTGCTTATAATATTTATTCCACGCTAGTGGGTATTGACACAAATTTCAAGATTCGATTCGATTTTGATTCAAAAGCTTGTGATTGGATTCAGTTAGATTCTAAATCGATTAATTTAAATATAATATAATAGATAGTGAATGGTGGGTTTTTGTTAAATGTGAGCTAAAAAAATCATCACAATTAAAAGAACCAAAGACTTAAACTACTTCAGTCTGTGTGCACTGAATTTATTTAATACACAAGTTTCACAATTTAAGTTGAATTACTGAAATAAATGAACTTTACGGCATTCTAATTGATTGAGATGCACCTGTACATCAAGATATATAATCAAACGAAAATAAATGTCTCAGCTATGCTTTAAACTATACGTTCAGTTGGTACATTACAATTTTGTAAAAAGTTAAAATTGACAACTTATTTGTATATAAACATTTAAACTTCACACAAGGCAGTTTTTTTAATAATAACAACCAACTTTCAATGATCTAATTATTTCTACTCTAGTTTGTTGTTGAAATAGAAATATTTAAAGGCGGCTCACATGAAAACGTCTTTATGATGGAAGTAACAAGGCGCAAAGCTTATGGTGAATTTTTTTCTCTTCTGTTTTCACAATAAAAATGAAAAATGACATGTTACTAGAGTGCCTTTTCTGTAGCTCGATAGTGACGCCTATGTCTAACCCAGAGTACTGAATCTAAATCTGTCACATCTGACAGATGCAATCCATTTTGAAAGGTCAGTATTAGTGCAGCATGTGGATGAACGACTGAACGGATTCAGTGATGAAAAGAGTCAGAAGACCAGCAGACTGTGTAACTGACCCGGAGGCGAGCAGATCACTGACAGGGTTCCAGGCACAGATGAAGACCTCCGACTCATGACCTCTCAGCACCATGGCTTTATTCTGAGGGATCTCCACATCCATGTCCACCTCCATCATGTCTGCATGGTTATCTGTAAAGACAGATGGTGGTGAGGACTTACACTGACTAACACACAGGTGTGACTAACACAACAGTTCTTTGATTCATAGCCACAGTACATAACTGAAAGCTACAACATTCACATTTTCAGGAAATAATGGGGGGAAAAAAATATTATGAACAATAATAAGCAGAGTAAAGTGATTCCGAATCAATCAGTGACTCACTAGGTAAGGTGTGAGCACCGTTCTCCTCTCCGTTTGCGGTGTTTTCTCCATTTTTGGTGTTGCCCTGCATGTTGGTGCTGGTTGTTGAGGGCGCTGTGGCGGCCTGTTGCTGGGCGAGTTTGTCTCGGTACGCCTGCTGCCGGGTCTGTACCACATCAGGCATCACCGCATCAATCAATGACAACGACTCAATTGGTCGCCCATCGAACAGCGTGCCGTCCTGTGGACAGGAGTCAACATATCAGTCATGCACTCAATTTGACATTAACAGGATTTTTGCATCATAACTGATATCGTTATCTGGGTCAATCTCAAGAAAACATCTCCAGGATGCATTTCCCCTCACAATCAAAAGAATAAAGCAAGAAATTATATTTTTGCATTAAGCATATTGAGCCTTTTTTAAAAGCCAAAAGGACCTTTGTCATTAATATCACAAAGCAAATATTACATTTTTAATCTATTACATTTATTATACATTACATATTAAATAAATATATATATATATAGAGAGAGAGAGAGAGAGAGAGAGAGAGAGAGAGAAAGAGATATATATATAATATATATATAATTAAAACTCCTTGATGCAGATAAATGTGGGTGCCGTGATTGCTTTTGTAAATAAAGCTCTGCTCTCACCTCATTGATGCTGACTTCAGCCTCCACATACTGCAGGCCCTTTTGGATGATGGAGATCAGGGCAGCAGGGGGCACTAGGGCGCCATTGATGTTAGACTGACTGATGTGGCTCTCAATGCCGAATGTGAAGGCCGAGTGGGAAAACCCTGCCAGAGGGAATGTTAAACACTTTAGTGTGACGCTTACTGGATCAACTTTCTCCCCAGCTCACGGCTACGAGAGTATCGCTTGCGTGTGTGTGTGTGTGTTCATTTAAATAACAGTCAGTGTTTTACTGTAATCAACGCTGATGATAAATTATATCCCAAAACTCAAATTAAGCAGACATTACTGACAAATACATTTACATTTCTGTGAGTGATCTCTAATAGAGAGTGAAAGTAATAGTCTAAATAGCAAATGCTTCAAGACATGTAGATAGTTTTGATTATACGTTGAAATTTTTTAGCCATTTTTGGATCAAAAACCAGCCATTATTAACCATGATTGGTTACACAAAAGCTTTGCATCATTTGATATGGATACAATTTTGGAGTGTTGATTTGGGCTGTTCTGTTTAAGCAGCACCTACCCGACTCCTGCAGGTATCTATACACCAGGAAGTTGACCTCATCGCTGCTAATACTCATCTTCACATCTGCTTACACCATGAGGTCAGCACACAGGAGACTAGCATAAGAAAGAAAGGACAAAACAATATCAGAAAGCCAGTTCACAGAATGTACACTAAAAAAAGCAACAGAATAGATATGGATATTGTCAGGCTCTCTGCCTTCCACTCAGAGTGTGTATAAAAAGCCTCTTTTACAGTGCAATAAGGGGTAAATGCTCTCTTTGTCAGCAGGAACCTGAGTGTGTACTATGCTGCCAGAGGTTACCAAGGGCTTCACAGCCCTGCATGGCTGAATAACAAGTTGTAGTACCAAAAGTGTCCATGGTATTTTGGGGGCGCTGTTGCACCAACACTGCAGAGCAATAAAAGCATCTCCCACTGAAAATGTTTACATGAGTGCTACTACAAAACACTTCTGTTTACTTGAGTTTGACAGTTGGATTCATTACGACTTTGGCTTTACAGAGCTGCCAAAATGTCAGTTTACACTTAGCACAGGAACATTTACTTGAAATCAAATCTGACCTAGATTTGACAGTCCTAAAGTTAAATTGTGAAACATTCACATACCTTTTAGAGTGGTTTATTCAAATAATATCTCATGCTTGCTCTATATTAAGCCACAATTTCAAGATATCCGTTTAGCTTTGGACTTCCTCCAGAAAAGAGCATAAGCGAGCACAAACATATTTTCAGTTCCACATCGAAATACTGCATAACCACAAGTGGGCTAATTCTGAAAAGTGACCCATTTCCTCATGACCCCTGGTGTCAACCATTCCAGATCACATCCTCTTCATTATACAGAGAAGTGAAGTGGAAAGTGTTTCCCCGTCACTGGGCATTCACGCTCATAGGATGTGGTTTGTTAGTTAAATGGATGGCTTTCGTCTCCTCCTAAGGTTCTTGAGTGATGGGGTTTCATTCTATTTCTAGACGGTGCCATCGTGTGATGTAACACCTACCTGCTCCCTTCTTAACAGACTACAGCTTGTTTTTGAGTAATATTTAGCCTGCTAATGAATGCTCAATTTGCTGGCTGAACTTCTCGAACATTAGAGTTGCCTGTCTTGCGTTCCCTTCATAAAATATGCAAAAGTATGCAAATGGGAACATCATCAAAAGGCAGTGTGTCAAGGCCAATCAGATAACAGAGATACTGCGGCGTCCAATCAAATCAGGTAGAAACGGTGCCACTAGATCGATGCGTTTTATCTCACAGCATAGCCGAATTAAATCTCTGCAACAGTGCAGAGTGCTCTTCTATATTATTGAGCGGCTGAGTCGATACTAAGGAGGACTGCTACCTTCCAATAAATCACCCGTGCTCTTCAGGACCACCTAGCCTGTAAAACAGAAAAGGGAACTCCAGGCATTTACAGTCGGCAACATTAGCTCAAGTAAAGAAACTATGGCTGGGGAAATTCCCTCGTAGACGTGACACAGAAAGAGCTTTTATTGAAACGGGTCACGGCAAACAGGGACCTCCGTGAGATATATCGCCATCTGCGCCTCGTAAATTGCCCTCAGGAATGCAAATATCACGATATGTTCTCTGCGTTGGACGACATTTTGGTGTGCTGGTGGATGCTTAGTGTGTAGCGTAATCTTCATTGCATAATCAAAGGCGGCATGTGTTGCGTAACAGTGGAGTGCACGCAGTCGGGGTGAGGGAGTTTGTACTGTGTTATTCCAGGCTGAAAGGGAAGTCTGAGAGGAAATGCTGTTTAACTGGTTTGGGTGAAAGGTGTAACTGCCGGCTGTTGAGTTACGGACTGATAACAGGCCACTTTATAGCATTGGGATGAAGTTATTTTCCTGCTGATTTAAAGCAATTTTACATGTTCAAATAAGAGTAACTTCAACAAACAAAAAATTACTTTAATCCCATTTAATTTATATACATTTTTTTTTTTTTTTTTGGTGTTTGGTTGTGGTGTTTTCACACGACTCCCATGACTACAGTGAACTTGATCCTCTCAAACCTCTGAGGGCCTCAGTGAACAATGAGAAGCTTGGAGAGCTTGTGTTCTTGTGTAACACTGACCGTTGGACACAAATTCCTCAAGACACGCTTCACAGTCAGTGCTCCTCTTCCACCAATTAAGCACAAAAGAAAATATCCCAAAAGCCTAAGCATTAAAAATCTGTCTCAAGAGTACCATGAATTGTGGGGATTATGTTTGACCTGCTTTCCAAGCAATATTACGGAGAGATAATCAGCTTGGTCCTGACTTTTCTAAGCGTAATGTATATTATAACTCTTAAACTTCACAAAACCACAGCATATTTAAGTAGACCTCCCAACCGATATCTACTTAAACATGCTGTGGTTTTGTGAAGTTGAGTTATAATTTTGATTACACATTTTTCTAAAGTGTCAGCAATTGATATATAAATTTAAATATATTTATATTTATTTATTTATTTCACCATCCCAATATCAAATTTAGCATATGCAAATATTTAACCAATATGCTAAATTATGCCTTTATTAAATATAACCATTATTATTATAATTATAATAATTATTATTATAATAATTACACATTAAATGTAAAGCAAAGCTTTAATAATAATAATAATTTTAAAATAATGTTTTTATATATTTATATATGTGAAATTATTTTGAATTCAAACGCACACCTAGGTACACAACAATATAATTACTTTTTTGAAAATTATATTTTCTGTTCTTCGCAGCCATTGTAATGCCACAAATGGTAACTACGCAATAAACTACTCTTCTGAAATGTAAAACACTTAGCTAATTGTAAAGTAAAGTAATGTCACTGCACGTAATAGAGCAGCTCTAAAGCAGACGTGCTACCACCAACCCACATCCTGACAATAGTACCATTTTTCTTCCTCTATTTAAGGCAATTATGTCAACACCATTTTTACCAGACGCTTTTGGATCATATGGTTCACATCCTTCCATCAGCATCTAACAATCGAGGTTGAGTTCAAAGGCAAGGCAGCCCAATCAATCCAGCAGGAACAATGACCGTTGCTTATTAGATGCCTCACGCTAATGATTTCTGTCACAAGCGATTAAGACAGATGCTGGCCTAAACTGCTTGTGATGCAACCTACTCTCTGAAGGGAGAAAAATAAAATAAAATTTGACCAGCGAGATTACCACGTCACCTCACCTGACCTACTTTAGGATCTGGGTCCATCAGTGTCTGTCTGAACATGGAGGGGTTGGGGAAATATGACACAAGGCCCATAAATGGATCTCTCTACTCTTCTTCTTTTGTGAAAGTGTCCTAGAAGCAGGTCAATGGATCGCACTGGCTGTGGTCAACCACGCATACATCCGCCATAGGCCTCGTAGTGCTTTTTATTAAGAATCTTTTAACCATGCCCTGCAGATGACATCGTTCTGCCATTATGGATCCTTCAGAAACAAATACTGCATCACAATGTTTACACTCTTCAGTATGTCAGCCTACGGATGGCTTGCATAGATTTGTCTCTGCACATAGGATAATGTATTTTAGCAGACAGACCACCTCCTGTAAAGCACATAACCACAGGCATTATGCGATCATTAAACCGTCTCGTTTCAGCTCCAACAAAAATTGGACCAAAGTCATTCTGCAGGGAACTAAAGACTACACACAAGGATGTTTAAAGCCACCTGCATTTCCAACACAGTTTAAGTCAGCCTTGTTTAAAATTATAATAAACATCATGAGGACTAAGTTCAGAGGCGAATGACAAAATGTTATGAAATCGGAATTGAAATGTAAGACTTCTAAATAAACACTTTCTAATGCAAATTAAACATCACATCGATACAGTTTTCGAAAAATCCTTGATTAATGTCTTTTATATATTAGACTTTCTGAGATTGTTTGCAATGGCTTACTGAAACTGATCAACAAATCAATTGTTTAAAATAAATTCAACACTCATTTAGTTTGCTATTGTCGTTTGTAACTACAGCTAGAAAATAAATCAGTAAGTCCACAAAATTGTATTGAAAACGTATTGAATGCTTGATAGTTGATTCTTGTTCACAACCAAAAGTAAATACGACTGCTTATCAGTCATCTCTAAGTATTTCATATCATATCTCCCAACAAGTCAAGAGAACATTTCACATACTGAAAACTTAGCCAATATTCAGAACACAAATTAAGATATTTTTGATGAAATCCGAGAGCTTTCTGAATTAATGACAGAATTTTCATTTTTGGGTGAACTATCCCTTTAACTCTTCAGTCCAACAGCCTGAAGTACACACCCCATGGCAACTTTTGAAAACAGTTATGGGTGATGTAACACAAGGACATATCAGAGACAGAGAAGGTTATCTGCTTATGTTGTGACATTGCTGCTGGGTGAGTGCGGCTGTCACTTTACTGAGGTGCCATTTTTTTGTAATGAAATGTTGACTCTCATATCAACAATTTTATCTTTGGTGCACAGGTGGAAATTGTTGGGAAGGGCGGCAACGTGCTGCTCCAAACTTGACAGAGGGCAACAAGAATGTGGGGTAACATGAGGACAAGATCTAAACTGCCAGCA
The DNA here is from genome assembly GCF_963082965.1 of Carassius carassius. NCBI lineage: Eukaryota > Metazoa > Chordata > Actinopteri > Cypriniformes > Cyprinidae > Carassius > Carassius carassius. The sequence continues at coordinate 14,480,314 of NC_081792.1, forward strand.
TTCCTAGAGGACCATGGGGAATGTGTAACATGTTTGCCCTCCTCCGGCACTTTGAGAACTCTACTAAGCATGTCATTCAGAAAAACAGCTATGTGACTTGTTATAAAAAAGGAAGCATTTTCAAAGAAAATAACATTTTACCCAAGGGTTACAAAAAAAACTGCTCCTTTCTAGAATTTATTAAAACATTAACCTGAGAATAATAATCTATATTGACAGATTCATTTAGATGCTAATTAGCATATCTACAAATACACACTCAGCATTAATAGTTAAAAATCTACTGTCATTGAAAATAATTCGTCAGCAAGTTGTTTTTGAATCTTTGTACTATCCTGCTGATGATTTTATGTGCTGTAGCACAGGTACAGATGTGCTGAGAATGTTAAATGAACTCATTTGCCTCTGTTAACGAGTGACACTAAATGTGGCACAATTGCTTGCAGCTACAGAGGTAAACTAGAG
>NC_081792.1:14798278-14820778 GCF_963082965.1 Carassius carassius
AATTTGACATCATGCGCGTTCTCGTCTACTTGGGCTTACAACCGTACGGCAAGCCAGCCATTATAGTAAGCAGCGGCAATAGTGTTTTCAAATGGACTCTGCGGATGGAAAGAAGCGACCAGCCTCCAGCACAATTCAGACACCCACGGACACTCCTCGTAAGTTAAAAAAAAAAAAAAAAAAAAAAGAGCGTGCGCACTGAGAACGAGCATGAGACTGGCTGCAGTTCCTCTAACGGCCACTGGTGTCAGTAACGGTTAGAAATTTCAGAACCTACGCAATGCTCCATTAAGGTGAACCAAAAGTTTTGTTAATTTTTATTTTTTTTATTAATTTTTTATATATATATATATATAAATTACAGGAAATTACACTTTTTTACAAGTCATAAATGTTAAATAAATGACAATTATTGTGAATTAAGCACATACTGGCATTTAAAACACAAATTAATAATTGCTATTATTTGTATGACAATTAATTGTCAGCTTGTACTATTCACAAAATGCTCCCACTGGAGTAAACGATCTGTGCGTGATGGGAATTTGGTGCAATTGGTATGATGTATACATTTCCTACTGTAGATGAACCCGTTACATACACAACTAAAGAGGAAAATGTATGCAGAAAAGTACCAGTATATAGTTTACACTGGTTAAATGTACCGTTTACAGTGACGCGGGCCTTGTTAGAGTAGGATGAGCCAAAGTGATTGCTGATGATGCACTGGTAGCGGCCCTCATGGTTGAAGGTGACGTGCCGGAGGTGGAGGATAGTGGTGTACTCCATCACACCTCCGTCACTGGCCCGTACGTGTGCGAAATTCTCCACGTCGGCTTGACGTAGTGTCTCCTGGTCCTTGAGCCAGGTGAAGGTCATGGGCGAGCTGCTGCTGCTGGCAGCCGTACAGGTCAGATGCACATCTTTGCCCAATACTCCTGCTGTGGTGACAGGGTGCACAGTGATCTGGGGTTTGGGAAGGTCATCTGGAGGGACGTACAAGGATATTTTAACACACCTTTATGATCATGTTCTTCCTTATTGTGATTGACTTCTTAGTTTGTTATAGACAATACAGCACTGCTTACCACAAACAAAGCTCTTTGATGGGGCCTGGTAGATGCTGGTGCCCTTTAGGCTCTCTGGGTGGGCACATGTGGCCTGAACGCCAGGCTTCAGCCCCCGTGTTACCAGCCACTCCGGAAACCAGTGCAGCTGGCAGTCGCACAGAAAACTATCACTCTGAATACGACTGCAGAGAGAGGAATCGAAAGAAAGATAAGTAAAGCCAGCTAGCGTGCATCTGTACTGCAAACACTTTTGGAAATGATTTTATAGAATTTAATTATTGTGCACATTTATGTCCAGTTACATAGTAGCCTCCAAAAACCTTGTGGATGCTCTGGTTTCACCTTAATTTAACATTAGCATTTTCTTTTTCAAATTAACATTAAAAACAAAAATTTATAATTAATTAGTAAATAAAGCAGACGAAAATGTTCCTATATTTAAGAATATATTATTTGATTACTTTTAACATTTTTTTTTTAATAAGTGCTTATGTTAACTAAAGTGGATTTTTTATTATTGAAAATACAGTAAATACAGTAAAAACGTGCTGATGTGATGCATTCTCTTTAGGATTCCTCGATTAACAGAAAGGTGATAATAACAGCATTTATTTGAAATGGAAACAGTGTTATTAATGTACGTCGATCAATGTAATGCATTCCTGCAAAACAGAAATATTAATTTCTCTCTTAAAAAAAAAAAAAAAAAACTTACTGTAGTGTAATATAAACAATAGTGAATTTTAACAATAGTATTTAAAAAAAATCTCAGGTACAAGGAAGTGCACTTGAAATATTTTAATATATAAATTGGCATTAGTCATGGCATACTATTTACTTTAAGCCTCAGGAAACTATGCATTTTATTTCTATGACAATTAACTGTCATCCAAACGTTTATGATGTCGAGAAACATTAGCGTTTCGGGTGAGTGGATGTGCGTGTGAAAAGGGGCTATGTAATAATGGGACTCACAGGTTACGCAGGTTCTTCATCTTACTAAATGCCTCGGGTTGGATGGAGTGGATGGCATTTTCCCCCAAGTTCCTGTTGAGAGATTAAACAGGGCCCTCAGGCGTGACAGAAAGAGAACATGGGAATGTTCACATACAGCTGCTGCGCTCGTATGCAAATCCGTAGCCTATTTTTATAGGGGATAACTCTGAACAAGGTGGAAAGACCCCAATATCAGATGTGGAGTTACAGCATCTGCAGAAGTGCTTAAAAATTCCTTTTCTTCTATGAAACATGCTCCGTAACTGTGTTCCTGTGCAAGTTAAAGCTGGCTCTAGCAAGACAAGAGCAGCGGGCACTATTAAATTGCTAGAAGCCCTCTTTAAGCATTTACTTTTGGCAGCCACTGCTAAATAGGTCAAACAGCATTGTGGGATACTCACAGGTGCTCTAGAGCCTCCAGGCCCGAGAAGGCTTTCTCGGCCACCGACTTGATCTTGTTTCCAAACAGAGTTCTGCCGTTTCCAGACACGCAGGGTGAGAGGAAAAAGAGAGAGAAAGAGAGTGCACAGTTAGTTGGGCTGAATCTGATAAGAGATGGGGATTGTGGGATTGGAAATCCAAACGGTGTAGAGATTAGGAGGAGGGTGAGGAATCAGGGGCCGGCGCAGCTCTTCAAAGCTTACTTTTATCTTTATTAGAATTTAATAGCGATGACAGGGTAGAGCCCAGAGCTCCAATTCACATAAAAAGGTGCTTCAGTTGCTGGAGGACAGCATGGCTTGTATAGTAATAAAAGTGGGCTTGTCAAGGCTCTGGTTAAAACGCCTTGTAGGGGCTAATCCTGCTCGCACTTCAAAAGCGACACACACACACACACACACATCGGGGATGGTCCCAAAATACACACAATCTATATAAACATTTTATATAGTTTTATAAAGGATAAAATTAGACATCCAAAAAAAATGTGCCATGTGCAAAAACAAAATGTATAATCTTAAACAGCCACATTTAAACATTCATTTAATTGTCCAAAATAATAATAATAATAATAAAAAGTCTCACTGCTAGAGTAAAGTTTCATGAGGATCAACTAGTTTATTCACGATGTGCTTATGGGAATCACTCCTGAAAACCCAGCCCCTGCCGTATCTGCCAGCGGTCTGATGGTCTATGTGTGTGCGACAGCATCTGTCATCTCCTGCAAGACTAAGATATCACCTTCACTCATCTCCTCCAGCCCCTCCACCATTTCTTATGCAACCACCCATCTGCAGGTCACCCTCTGGGCAGTCTTGAGCCCTGGGCTTCCATACCAACCTCCGACCAAACTGTGGTTCCAAGTAGAAACCAATAAAATAGATGCTAAGTGGATCTGTTGGATCTATAATCTACTAAAACTAGAGTCGGCTGCCATCCCCATCTTGTGGTAACAAAACAGCAGAAAAGACTTTGATGTTGTGCACATCACTCCCTAATTCTCCCTTGAATATTCCCAGGATAGGTGAATAGGATTTCTGCCAGGGATGTGCATCAGCAGGAGGCATCCGTAAATTTGTGAACCTCTGCTCCCATAACAAAAGGCATTTGATGTGTCTGAAGTAGCCCCCTCCTCTGCCTGCATCCCATTTTACGCCCTCACGGATTCAATCACAAAAGCAAAGCCAAGAGCTCATCTACTATCGGTCAATTATAAGAAGCTTCCCTTCCCAAATCTGCACTGCATGTAAGGTGTGGGTTGAGGTTACCTGCTTTTTCTCATCTTTTAAACTCAAACCTAAATTTGTGGTGGATAGACATGGCCAGTTTTTTTTTTTTGCTATACAGTTTGATGTTAAATGTGGAGGATTTTGGGGATGTCAATTTTTTTGGCTGCACATGATGTAAGAATGTCAAAAAATAAAGTAAAGATGATGGTAGAGATAAAGGAGAATGCGTGACACTCACAGCTTGTGGAGGTTTTCCAGGCCAGTGAAGGCCCCATTGGTGTCCTCTATAGTGCCGGAGATGTCATTGTGGTCTAACTCCCTGCAGAGAGAAAAAGAAAAGATTAGGAAGGAAAGACAGAGGATGGAACAGCTGACCCTTTTCTAAGCTCCACCCACCTTGGTTATTGCTGCTAATGCAGAGAACATCCCATAGAAATGTACTGGAAACTTCCATGAGGAGTGAATGTAAATTTGTTCATAAATTTAAAGGCTATTTATTCTTTTGTATGAAGCACCTTTATATTTAATTTACCTATTTAATTAGAATTTAATATAATTTCAGGGTTTCCCATACATTGATTTATTTGTGGCACCCACCCACAATATCAACAATAATCGCCACAAATAGATTTTCCAAAAGGCTTTGACTTTTTTTTATTTGAATAAACATGAGCTCTGCACGTTTCAAAATCAAAACACGGCACAGGTACTGTCTTCAGAAAAGTTTTAAAGTCATTTTCATTTCATCTTTCCTATAATGCCTGATAAAGTAAGGTTCATGAGCGCAGCGCTGCTTTGAATAAAGCCATTACTGGAGAAACCGCTATTTCTGCCGCTCTTAAAGCGCCTCCTGCTGGCAGAAAATTAATTTGCACTTTCAATAAGCCTGCTGTTTTATATTTACATTACCCCCAGGGAAAGTGCCTCCACACATAAAGTGCAAGTCTGTGGAAAACACTGAAGTTAATAAATAAATGCATTTTTTTAATGAACTGTAATTTTATTTCAAATGTTGATTTTAAATTTGCATCTATTTTAAATGTAATTTTGATATTTTACTTTATATGTGGTTTTTTTCAATCATTTCGGTAAACAAACTGAGGTGGGACTGGTCAGTAACATTTTAAAGTTGAGGCTTAGCAGAGGGTCAATTCCTCATCCATATGCCACTGACAGATGTTCGGCAGTGGCAAAAGCTGCCCTGGACACCTGGTTGAAAACAAGAAAGTCCAACAACACTCTCTTTCTTGCACTCTCTCACCCTCTTGCCCTCTGCCAGCCAAGCACATTCTTTTATTTGTGAATTGTGACATTAAGGAGTGCAACAACGCACAGGCCAATGCATGAATAATGCATGACAGCTGAAAGCGCCTTGCACAAACGCAACTCTTTCACACAGTTTGCACACATATTCAGTCTGACAGCCGTTTGAATCAGTCAATGCAAAAACTATGTTGGCAGGTAAAGGCATATAGGCACATCATACAATACAACTTCAGACAAGTCACGAACAAGCCCGGATGGTGGCCTTAACTTTCTGACGCAAATCTCTAAACATGACAGACATGGCTAACCTGTTCTTTTAATTTGAATAACCACGTTTTGAACACATTTCAGTGGAACCTATCACTTAAAGCCTAAAGTATACTTTTTTTTTTACACATATGCTAGGGAATGTGTAGAGTACACAAGGCAAATTTCATCATCATTACTAAAAAATTGCACAAAAATTAAAAAAATATAAACAAATGATATACTCAAATAGCATCTCGGTTATGCTAAAATAACACTGCGTATTACCATCCAATGCCATTTTTGTATGGGGTCCCTTTGTTTCTATACCATTAAAAAGATCGCTTTTTGAGGTGAGAGGGTGGAGGGATTGTGCCCGTTCCCTCCTGGCCAACAACCGCCCCCTTGGCTCTTTATGTTACTTTCCCTCCATGCCTGGCCTCGGCTGCCAATTTCCTATTGTTTCTGGCTGGCTGCTTGTGAATGGACCCTGGCTTGTTAATGACAGTAGTGCTGAAGGCCCCCACCCCCGCAGCTCAAAGACGGTTCAGTTCTGGTCTTTCACACCCGACCAGGGCTCCTCTCGCCCAGCCAGAAGCACGTACCAATTAAAACCTCCCCTGCTACTTTTCAACAGGAGCCCCAGTAAGGCACTAAGGCAATGATTAGATTAGAACTGGCTCGGATAAGAGCGAGAAAGCAAGTGAGGGAGAGAAAGAGAACGATATAAAGGAAATCAAGCAAGTAAGACATAAAGGAAGGATGGAACAAAAGAAAACAGAGGCCTTCACAATTGCACTACGCAAGCCCCTTCCCCCCTTACTATGCCTACTATGCCCATTTACTATGCATCTAAGAAAGTAAAGGCAGAATTCTCTGTTTTCTCTTTTGAGACCCTAAACAAGGGGGGCATGAAGTGGAGACTTTGTGTGTCTATGGAAGTCAGGCTGGAGAGTTGGTCCCCCATAATGCCTTTCACTAGAGCAAAGAAAAAAGAAATAAAAAGATGTAGCTTCTTCTAGGAGGCCTTGAGCAGCATGCACATGTGTACCCAACTTTGGTGGGAACCAACAAGGAAACAATGAGGAAAAGAAACCAGAAGCTTTCTCACCAGACTTAATAACTTATGGCTTCTTTACCAAATGCTAATAAATCAATCAACACGTTCTTCTGCAACAGTGTTAATTACTTTAGAAACTAGGACTGATTTGTTTACCCATTTCAAGAAGGGAAAAGCAGTCAGGAACACTGTTGTTCAGATGTTTACAATGAAAATGTGCATTTCTTGTGTTGGTTTTGCAACCCATTCTGCCATTGGCTTTTTTAAAAAAAAATTATTTTACTATTTATCTATTATGTATTTTTATTATGTTATTGTATTTATTTTTACTATTTTTATTACTTTTTCCTTTTTTTTATTAAACAGATAGTACAGAAAGACTTTTTTGGGAATGTGAGAATAGACTTGAACCTGGTTCATGTCGAATCACTGTGCCACAGCTTTGACACCATCAAGTGTTCTTCACATGCAGGCTTAGTCTTATTCTAAATCCAAGAGAATTTCTCACAGGGTGGAAACTTACAGTGTTCGTAGGGAACTAAGGCCTCTAAACGCTCCCTCCGTGATGTGACTGATGGAATTGTGTCCCAAACGCAGTGAGATCAGGTTCACCAGTTTGGCAAATCCACCCTCGGACAGCTTCGTCAGGTTATTATAGGACAAATTCCTTAGAAAAAAGAAAAACAAACAAAAACTGCATTTAGGTTTTGCAATCGTTAGCTTCGTCAGAATCCAGAATTTAGTTGATCACAGCAGCCTGACGTCCCATCAGGCCGTCTTTTCCAGAATGCAATAACAGCCGTGTCATAAACCTATCTGCAAAAATCACGGCTGACCACTCAGCTGATACCACAGTCAACATGTCCTACCAATAAATCCTTGTAATCCCCACAACAGAGAAGTGTTAGCTAGAAGAAGATACCGCGTACAGGGAGGACACAATACGCTTGACAGGACTGCCCAGTGTATACACACATTCACCCAGATAAGATCACTTTCACTCAGGTACAGATCTCTGTGTAACACTTATACGCACATGGAGGATTACGCTGTTTTCTTTAACTAGCATCAGGAGAGATGAGTGAAAATGTGGCTGAGCTCCTAAGTGCTGCCAATCCAGTGCATCATTGGGGATAAACAGAGCTTATCTACAGAAAGACGAGGAGTACTGTGTGTTTCGTGCAGTAGGTGATACTGTGGAAAATTCTTCTGTGTAATGTAAAGATTGGGTGTGATTCATTCTTTACCAGGTTTCACATTTGAACAATTACTGAGATGAAATCTTTTTGAATATTTTCTACTGAATTCTATTTTATGTTAGATACACTACCGTTTAAAAGCTTGGGGCAAACAAGATGTTGTTTAAAGTAGGGGTGTGCACAAATAGTCTGCAATCTGCAAAATCTGCAATGACTATTTGAAAAATAGGCAGCACAACACTGCATTCACTCATTTTCACTCACTTGTTAAAAGGCTGTTTTTTCTCAAGGCTTGAACATTTTATCATCATACATCAGCAGTACAACATAATGCTAATAAATGTGCATTTTTGGACAAAATGCACTGCTCGTCACTGTCAGTATTCAGTCAGTCATCCAATCACAGTGTAGGAGGGGTTGGGGCAAATACCACACCGACCAATTGTCACATCCTACTTGTACTACGACTGAATGACAATGGATTTAATATTGATATATGAAATGTTGCATGCATTACTTTAAAAATAGTGTATGCAACATTTCATTTGTGATGCGTCTGCCACATTACTTTGGTGGCTATTCTGTATCACATTCTGTATGTTTTTTACAAGATCATGTGAAACAATGCAAACACGATAACCAAATGCTGACTCGAGTGTATATGTATGTGCTTTATAGTTGTTGTTGTTTTTTTATTCGCTATGTGCTGTGTTGATTGTTTTCAAATGAAAATAAAAACACAGGATATAAAATGTATATGTTTGTTGTGAATATAGCCTGATAAGATTGTTCAGAAATGGTGAACAAAAATGTTTGATTAAAAAAATAACGTCTTTCTCATTAAACGTACAGAATATTCTTTTCCTTTTTTTTTTATGAGCTCAAATATTCAAATGCAATATTTCTGTAAAAAATGCCCATCCCTAGTTTAAAGAACAAACAGGTACTTAGGCTAAGTAAAATTAGATTATTCTATTAAACAAAATCCATGTAAATATTTATTTCTAAAGAAGAATGAGGAGGAAGAGGAGGAGGAGACTGAAAAGGAGAGTGATGTCTCACAGTTCTCGGAGCCTCTCACAGAAGCCCCAGCCCTCAGGGTTAAAGTTAGAGATGGAGTTGTTGGAGAGATAGAGCTGCTGGAGCGACTCCAGCCCGTACAGAGAGCCGCTGTTCACCTCCTGCAGACTGTTATAGTCCAGGTGCCTATAGATGACAAACAAAAGTGTTCACTCTCATCATGAGCAATGTGGTAGATGCGTATTTGATATATAAGTAATATAAATGATCTATTGTGAGAAACGTTAATAATTATAGTTTTTTTTTTTTTTGGCTGTGGTAATGAAGGTTTGGACTTACAGAACCCTCATCCGGGCCAGACCCCAGAACGCCCCATCCGTCAACTCGCTGATGTTGTTTCTCTGAAGCTTGAGAACTTCTAAACTGCTCAAACCTTGGAAGGTGAGTCCCTCAATCAACCGCAACTTGTTCCTGCTCAGCTCCCTGCAAAACACACAGTTAACAAAAAGTGTTTTAAGAAATGATGCATGATTTTGTGAAGACATACACAACTAATAATAACGGTTCTTTATTGGCATCCATGGTAAAAACATTTAACATCCATAGAACCTGGCCACTGCACAAAAGGTTTTTCAAGGTAGAAAAATGTTCTTAAGATTATTAAAAAGTTCCTCAAAGTGAGAAAAATGGTTCTATTAAGAACTGTTAACTGAAACTGTTCTTTGGGAAACCTCAAAGGGTTCTTATAATGACATCACTGATTTGTTTTTTGAGTGCAGCATTATAAAGACACAGCAGGTACAGCTGACCATCAGTTCAAATAAAGTGGCTCTGATCCCTAACCGATCTCTCTCACTCACCAACATAGCTGTGGCTTTGTGGTAGCTGAAATGTGCTCCAGGTGTGTGCACATGTGTGAGAGAGGTTTAATATGAGCTTATGTTGCCACATGCATACAAAGATTCAATATCACTTTGTCCACCTGAAGAACGAAGCACATTTTTGATGGAAGTCTGATATAAGCAGAAACAAAGAGCTTAGGTACAGATAGATCCATAGATCTGCTATGGAGAGAAAAAATCGTCCTGCTCTGATGTTTGCTAATGGTTCGCTGATCTTGAATATGGATAACCTTTAATATAAACCAGTGTCAGAGAAGGTACTATAAACTGTAGTTTCCAAAGCTGCTGAATGATAAAATATAGTTTAAACTTCTCAAATACTTGTAAGTTAAAAGTAGTATTTCTACCCACAATAAATTGGACAAATGTATTTATACTAATACAACCAAATTGTAAACGGTATAAAGGTCTAGTGTTTTGTCTTTTAAAGAAAATGTAAAATCTTTTAAAGAAAATATTAATTAAAACACCTCTGCTAATAATAACACATGATGTACACTAGTACCATTTTAATTATTACACTACTAAAATATTCATATATTTAAATATTAAATAATTTATATATTAAAAAAAAATACACAAGTAAAATTTTCATATACGTAAAAGTCTAATTTATTATGCCTGTAAATTCCTAGCTGAATTTTCATTCTTCAGTGTGACATGATAATTCAGAAATTGTCCTAATATAATGATTTGATGCTCAAGAAAAATTTCTTACTACGGTATTATCATTTTTGAAAAATAATAGTGCTGCTTAATATTTTTGTGGAAACGTCTTTTTTTTTTTTTAGGATTATTTGAATGAAGTTGAAAAGAATAGCACTTGTATGAAATAAACTTTTGAAACGTTCTAAAAGTTCTTATTGTCACTTGATTAATTTAATGCATCCTTGCTGAAAAAAAAAAATCTAAATTTGTTTAAAAAAAAAAATAAATAAATCATACGGACCCTAAACTTTTATATATACAGTGGAGTGTAGTGCACTCACAGTTGTGTGAGCTTGGGCAGCTCCAGGCCTTTAACAGGAAGGTGGGTCAGTCGGTTCCGGTTCAGTTTGAGGATCTGCAGAGTGCCGGCGAGATTTTTAAATGCCCCGAGCTCCAGATGAACAATCTTATTACTGCTCAGATGCCTACAGAGATGAAATATCATGCTTCAGATTTTGAAAGAATACAGTGTTACATGAAAAAACAGATGTTCACAGTTAAATCTATTTGAAAGAAAGAGAACAAGGTCTTCTTACAGGTCCTTGATTTGTAACCCCGGAGGGAAGCAGTGCTCTCTCAGCTCTGTGATGTCATTATTACTCAGATCTAGAGTCTCCAGAGCAGTGAAGTTCTGCAGCAGCTTCCCATCCAGTCTGCGAATTTTATTATGGTGCCTAGAAGGAAAAAAGAACACATCTATTATAACTAACTCTATACACCGCTGTACAAACCTTCACAGAGTGTTTAATATGGTTTCACATGACTCTCTGGACAGATGCCAGACTAATTTATTGTTTAATGTCTACACAGTTCAGGCAAACAAACTGAACATCCTGACAAAGACTAAGAAAGTAGATCTGATCTCTCAGTAATTCTAGACTTACAAGTCATGTTGTCGCAGTGTTTTTTCGGTTCATTAGTGTATAGGCAACTATGTGAAACCATATGTTGATGGACATATCTGCACTGATAGGCGGCTGGCTGCTCGAACCACATGAGGCTTCTTCAGAGAGAATGTGTCAATAGGGCTTTGAAGCCCAATGGAGGCTTGTTTCCACACACGCCTTCAGAAGAGACTGTGGCTTGATGCGGTCACTTGATTTGTCAACACACACATGCAGACGTACAAACACATACAGGCCTGGAATCCCAAACAAAATCCCAGCTATGGCGACAAATATCCGTCAGATGAAAGATTCATCTAAACCTTCATCTATTGGTTTCTGTACATAGTTTTGGATGCAAAAGAAGAGATTAACAACAGACTAAATATATTAGGACTCAAATAACTTTTGGGTGTTAATAAAAAGCTTTCATCCTAATTCAGTTTACTGCAAAAAGACAGCTACATGCCACTTCATCGACTTTAGTTTTGCTTATACTTGTTATACTTTATTCACACAAAAGTGTAACAAATCAGGTATTCAGCTTTATTTAAATGTAAACAATTCTGTATTTGATTTGGATTCAATGAAAACTGTTATTTTTGGGAATATTTTATGTTATTTTCATTTAGTCACACAAAAGTGTAAAACCCTTTTTCAAATGTAAAAAAATTACGCCATTAGATTCTGATTGGATTGTGAATTTGACTGACACTTTTGTTTTGTTTGCGGATATTTCATACTTTTATCAATTTAGTCACCCAACCTTTTTCAAAGATTGAAATGACCACACAGGGCTTGGTTTGAAAATTAACAATTAGTTTTGTTAGCAGAATATTTAGTTTTTTTATGTTTAGTCACATCAGGCTTGGGGTGAGAATTTAAACAAGTAAAGACAAATCAAATAACACTTTTCTCTCATGGGGGCTTTGGATTTCTGTTCTTTCCCCTTTGCTTCTTATTTCTCTTCAGAGTTAAGGCATGCGAAAGAAGCTGACGAAGAATAACACTTGTTTTGGTCGGCCACAGAAGGAATGGCGAGGTCAAGGCTCTCCACATCTGGAATTTGTTTTGGGGTAGTTTCAGAGTAAGCCATCCCTGCAATGGAGAAGTGGACAGGACTAAAGAAAAAAAAAGTCCTTTTCTAATAAACGTTCTACTCAACAAGAAAAAGTGGGCGTTAGGAAATGACATTGTATAAGATGAATGCTTGATGAACAAGCTTTGGGGTAAATACCATGGGATTTGAATACTGTTCATTCAATACAACAATATATATCAGTGTATCCTGATATTACTATGGTGCCATTTCTATATAATGGTACCAGTCTACTTTTTTTTGCAAGGATACAACGTGTCAACTGAACTTCAAAATCCAATACTCTCCATATAAGATATTCATAAAGAGTTCCTCATCAAGAGATTAGGGCTGCAACAAATGATTATTTCGATAATCGATTAATCTAGTAATTATTTGAATGATCAAATTAGATTATTAGTAACAGGACGTTTTATTTTTGGATAAACTATTTTATTCACAACGTAATCTCTCTCAAAATACCTTATATGGTTATGATAATCAAAACAGTTCTGAGCTAGATAAAACCAAAACTCGAACTTTAATGATTTTTTTTTCCACTAATCAAAAGATTTTATCATTAGATAGCTCCACACTAAAGAGCTACTTTATAGCAGAAAATCAAGTTATAATTCTAACTGAAAGCGACACAGACTCTGGTTTTTCATGTTTACTTCTGTAAAGCTGCTTGATTTAAGGCTATCTACTGCATAAAGAGTGCCGAACTTCAGAGTTCGTGGAAACATCCACAATGCTGTAATCAAATGTGTTTTTAAGTGCTGCTTCAAATAACTACTTGACAACAAAAATATTTGTCAGCATTTCTTTTTTTATTGTCCACATGGTCGATAATGTCGACTAATCATTTCAGCCCTACAAGAGATCTTTTGTGACATCCTCTGCTGGGGCTGGCTAGTCATGCCTACCACTCCAGCACCTGTACTATGATCAATGCTAGAAGAAACCCTGCAAAGCCCAGGCCAACAGGCCCATACAGCAATAACGAGTCCGTGCTGGAACAACAAAGTCTCCTTATTCGGATTCCCAATTCTGCGCAAATCTCACAGTAAACATAGTCCGCTGAGACCAAGAGGGGATTTCTGCTCTGGCTGTCTGCTGGCAGGTGCTCTGTGGGAGCCTGAGGGACCAGCGAGGCCTTTCCCAGTAAAGACGGGACCCGGCTGACATGCAGATGCTCCCTGGGTTGACCGTTTAAATAGAATTCTGGATGGGAATTGTGAGAAGTGGGGAAAAAAGAATGGAAGGACAGAAGACAAAGCGAGAGAGAGTGACGGAAGGACAGAGAAAAGGAGGGACTACCCCCACTGTCCCACCTGAATAAACAGAGAGGGTATGGATTAGCACGAGTGCTGTGCTCACTGCCCTACAGGATGTTCCTGTGACTAACAGAGCACTGAGACTCCACTGAGTAGCAGGTCAGCAGCTGGTGACCTTCACCAGGCAAAAAAAACATGCTGACGTTAACAAGAGAAGCGGCCCGCACTCATGCATTGGCCATGAAAACATAAAATATTTTAAAGTGGTACTGTTAGGATCTGGATCAGATCTAGGATTTATCTTGGACTTGCTCCATCTGGGTTACAGCAGATCCTAAACAGAGCCAATGCCAAAAGGATCCTTCAAAATATAGCTTACCACGTCCTTGCATGTGGTTTAGCTGTTTTTCTAACACTTGTTTGAGTTAAACTGAGATTCTACTGCTGGGTTTTAGACCAGTGTCGGAATTAGTTGTTGTTGTAGTTAAAGAGTGAGCATGGGAGCCGAATATTTTAGCCAGTTAATCCACCAAAGATGCACCGCACTGAGGATTAGCATTTTCGCTTTTTTAGGCAGCATTGATTGTCTTATCTACTTGATGAACTCCAAAGTAAGGAGATGTAACAATTAACTGTGAGCTGGTTGAAAATCGATTCAAATATGTGACCCTGGACCACAAAATCAGAAATCGAATCGAAATTGAGATTTATACATCATCTGAAAGCTAAATAAATACGCTTTCCATTGATGTATGGATTATTAGGATCGGACCATATTTGGTCAAGAAACTATTTGAAAATCTTGAATCTGAATGTGCAAAGAAAATCTAAATACTGTATTTTTCGGACTATAAGTCGCACCTAAGTATAAGTCGCATCAGTCTAAAAATAAGTCATGACGAGGAAAAAAAACATATATAAGTCGCACTGGACTATAAGTAGCATTTATTTAGAACCAAGAGAAAACATTACCGTCTACAGCCGCGAGAGAGCGCTCTATGCTACTCAGTGGTAAACTACAGGAGCATAGAGCGCCCTCTCGCGGCTGTAGACGGCAATGTTTTCTCTTGATTCACTTCTCTCGGTTCATGTCAAATTAATTTTGATAAATAAGTTGGACCTGAATATAAGGACCAGCCAATCAATGAAAAAAAGTGCGACTTATAGTCCAGAAAATACGGTATTTAGAAAATCGCCTTTGAAGTTGTCCAAATTAATTCTTAGCAAAGCGTATTACTGGACAAATCTAAATAATCTAAAATAAGCAGGTTTGCACAACCATAATATTAGCCAAAGACGCCAAACAATTGGTTATTGGTGGTTTCATAAAGCAGCAAAACACCTTTAAGGGATTTACATTTTTTGCCGACTTATGTTTTAGAATATTACACTTGGCAATGGCAACATAAATTAACCAACATTGTTAATATATCAGTGATTTTACTGTGCTTTTTATTTGGCTAATACATTTCCTAAACAGACTAACAACTTTCAACTAAAATTTAACAAATTTTAATAACAACTTGCCTTTAACATTTAATAAGCAAAAATGACTACTTTAGTAAAACATTGGTTTAATTACAAAAAAAAAAGTCTTAGCCATTTTAATATATGACAAAAAAATTGCAAACAGACGAAAATATTAAGATACATGTCCATAGAACCATACAACTCACACAACTAGCAAGTGTAACATTTGTCAAACACTTCCCAACAGCTGACAATCATAATGCTCTAGAGCTATATTTCAATGCGCATTTGTATTATATGGCTTGCACTGCCATAACAATGAAGAGTGAGACCCTATGTCGCACAGCACACTATGAGAATATGACTGTCAACAGTCAAAGGAAAGGATTAAAATCAGTGGAACGGCAACTCTGCTGTTTAAACACTTCAGTAGAGAGAGAGGGAAAGACAAAGATACTGTTTAAATGTCGTATTCAGCTCAGATAAAGCAGGGCATTGAGAAGTTTGGTGTTGGTGACAGACGCAGCTGTATTTTAGTGCCGGCTCTGTGGCCATATCACAGGGACCTGCTGTCCGACAGCATTCCAGCTGGTGAACTCTGAGGGAGGAATTCCGTGAGCGGAGCGGCATTTCGAAAAAGAGTCACAAGCAGGAGCAGTGTCAGGTGTTCCTCACAGGTGGAAACAAAGACCTCTCGCTCTTTCTGTTCCTACCCCTTTCTCTGCCTCTATAAGTGATCACCCATCTCGCCCCCTTACGAATGAACCCTCCCCCATTTTTTTTTTTTTTTTACAGTAAACTGCTTGACTGACAGCTACAGCTGGGCGTTCTACTGCATTCAGCTGTGCGGCTCAAAAAAGATGAGCCCTTCCTGATATGTGGCAGCCTTCCATAGAGACAGTCCTCGAACCAAGGCCAAAAAAAGAAGCACTTCCATCTGGTCCTAAATTCTCTGATCATCACCCCTCATTCCAAACTTTCCCGATATCTTCCAAACACAGCTCAGCAGTGTTATATCAAATGTTTGAATCCTGTGAAGTGAACTGAGCAGTCATCAGGTTTTTCATCATTTCTGGGAGACAGTGATTAACTGTAAATCAATGAGGTCACACCATGACAGCACAACTGCCCGCTATAAAGACACAGATCACTTTACGGCTCAAATGAACGACACATTTGGTAGTGGAGAGATACATTACAGATGGGAACTTTATCCATGCAGAAGACCGATTACTGCTGGGCTATCAGTCAGTGTGAAGGAGATACAGGCAAACTGGTGTTCTGAAATAAGTCTATAACCAAGCATTATTTAAAACTATCACATAAACGTCAAGTAGAAGCTATACTTTTCTGGGGGGATATGTTGATTTCTCCTTTAATATTACAATTTAAACCTGACATATATGTACTGATATTTGCAGCTAGTGAAAATCTAGCCTTCTTACTATATAATACTCTGAAACCCATATTCACAAACCATAACTGTGTACCTGGATGCCAAGGAAGGAATGGGATTAAACAAACACATACAGGGAGAAATTCTCACCAGTCCCACCAGTCTGAGTTTCACTACTACAGCCAGCAACACTAAACACTGTCTACGAGAAGTGGGAAATTTTAAGAATGCAGTTTTGCTGAATTAATAACCACAAAAATATTAAACAGATTTCACTACATGAACTGCTTAAACTGAAATGTTCCTGACTGCCCAGTAATGTGTCGTACAGAAAGTTCCACCTCAGCAGCAGCCATAAACACAGCACACACACTGACGTTTCACTTACAAGAAGAGTGTAAGCACTGTTGCTGCTGCGTCTCCAAATGAAGGGATGGCTGTCAGTTCATTGTGGTCAAGCCTCCTATCAATCAAAAAAACAGAACGAAATCTCAGTTACACACAGCTTAGACAGTGACCTAATATAGATCTCATATTAGAAATAATATATTTAATATATATTTTTGAAAGTGTATGTAGTATTTTACAATTTTTACAATAAATATGTGAATTAGATATATTAAAAATAACATATGTTTAATGTTTTATCATGAATATATCTTTAGAAAACCATACTGAATTTATACACATATCTACACAGACACACACACACACACATTATATATATATATATATATATTTTTTTTTACTACCAAAAGAGAGAAAGGGAAAGTAGGCCTGTCTGGCTGAGGGCCAGACACAGTCCCTCGATGTATTAAATATTTACAGCGCAGGTTAGTGGCTGGTGTCGGGTGATGATGGAAGGCGCTTATAAAAGCAAACCTCTTTATTCCCAATCCGTGCCACTTTCAGGACAATAGCCACCATCAAAAGTACTTAAATATCCAATGGCACTTACAGCACACTTTATAATGATTTATGACCGTTTGTGGCTAATGGCTGTAATTAACATTATTACACCATTTAATGTACTTCATTCAATTGCCTCTCTCTATGGGGCTTCAGTTGTGGGAATATTTTCTAGCTGAATTTAGAAGGGGTTTTACCCGAAACATTAAGCAGCGCTCCTACTTAGAAACAGGATTTTATGCTGATCTCAGATCTGTCTTAATATATAATTGAAGATTTGAATCAAGATCAAAAACATCGTTGTCCTGAAAACAAACATTGGCCTTAAGGTTAAAGGCCAACAACAACATTATGTTACAGCCCTGGAAAAGTTGCTAGCATGCCAATTGATTTCATTAAGCAGGGAGAGATTTACAGCTGTCGCTGGGCAGATCTACGGGAGGTTTGGACTGGGGACATGGGGCTGTTCTACTCACACTTCTTTCAGGTTAGGCAGATTGGAGAGGATGTCCATATCGACTGCCGCCAGCTTGTTGTGGCTCAGATTTCTGAGAGAACAGAGAAAGGGAGGGGGAGGAGAGAGAGAAATTTCTTAAAACAGCTTTAGTCAGGCACTCACCACAGTCGACAATCTGTACTCCTTCAGTAAAAAGTGGTAATGTGAAAACAATTGCATTTCTCTCACGAGCAGAACCATTAAAGCAGCATAAATCTCTCGCCTCACTATATCTACAGTGCCAGCAGCAGCCTTCAACAACACAACGGACAGTCTATCAGTCCAGTTCATCACTGAAACGTGTCATATCAACACTTATGGCCCATAAATCAGGAACATCAACAGCCTCCCTTTAGCGGGACGTCATCATTTCAGCGCGGTTTATGCGAGCAGTCATCCAAGGGCTTTAGACTGGGCTTGGCAGAGTGCTGGACTCCTGCTCTCCCTGCTGAAATGTCAGAGATTGATGGCGCTGTGATCTATAAAGCTCCTGTCAGCTCTGTGGTTTCTTCCTTCGCTCCTCAGCTACTGAGGCCATTGAGGCCTCAGTAGCTGAGGCCTATATTTTAGAGGAGTACTTAACAGTACTTTTACTAATTATTTTTAGACAGCAAGAATGAGATCAGGAAATTATGCAGGTGGGTTAGATTTGAACCCGTATTTCCCAAAATTCAACACCAAGACTTAATATATCTGGAGCACATAAACTGACCACTAGGCCAAACTCTGACTTCAACCTTCTTAAACATTACAGCTTCAATGCTTGGGATTTGTAAGATTTTTTCCCCATGTTTTTGGGTCTTTTTTTAAGTCTCTCATACTCGCTTATATTTAGTTATTCAAAAATACAATAAAAATGGTAATATTGTGAAATATTACAAATTAGAATAACTGTTTTCTATTGTAATACATCTTAAAACGGAATTTATTCCTGTGATGCAAAGCTGAATTTTCAGCAGTCATTCCAGTCTACGGTGTCACATCATTCTTCAGTGAATTTGGTGCTCAAGAAATATTTCTTATTATCAATCATAGCAAAAACAGTTACACTGCTTAATATTAGGGTCTTACTGACCCTGAACCTAATGGTAGTGTATTAAACATTGCACAATAAGTATTTCTTTAAAAGGAAGTGTCCACCTGTAAAATTCGTTTAGTTCGTTTAAAAAGCGGTTAGTTCCTGCAAACACAAAGTATTGACTCTCGGATTATCTTCAACTCCCTGACTAACAGATTCAATGGCACACACATCAAGTTCCACTTAGCGGTGTTAAACGATTTAATAAATTTTAGCAAATCAATTTATTATTGTATTTTACTTGGTCTGAAAGGGGAAACGGTCACAATGCTTCTGTAGCTCGTGTCCATGTGTGTGTGTTTGTGTGGAGATAATCACACAGGGTGAGCTGCCCTCAAGGCAATCGTCTGACAGGTGAACACAGCAAAATTGCAGTCCTGTACCATGAGGCAATTACATAATTATACCAAAGCAAAGTGAAAAATTGCAGGCTTTCTTAAAAACGCTTGGCCAGAGGGCATGAATGCTGCAGAGAAAATCACGTACATCATGTAGAATGCTAGTCGCTAATCTGCTTTAATCGTTTCCAACCTGAGTAATGAAACCAACAATTTTTTCTTTCACGCACCGATTACTGACTAATACTCGTATTAGATTCCACTACAGAATTTTAAGGGCTGAAAAGGAGACCAAATACCAGGTTAAGCCATTTCACAATGATCTGGACCAAGAAATATTGTGCCTGTCAACGGCTCTGTCAGTCATTAGTGGGTGGAGCTAATAAAGAGGCGGGAAGTATTAAGAGTAATTTTAATGCTTTACTGTTAAACAGCCAATCAGACAAAATGCTCAGACTACATCATGACAGTCTTCATGATGTTTGGAGAACCGACCTATGCCTCACCATCTAAAAAGGAAATGAGAGTGTTTAGCCTATATAATCACAGTGTTTAATTCTCAGTCACTTCACTTTGTTGAAGCCTCTTTATCTTATCAGCTAACACTAACTTTCACATCTTCAGGCTGACCTTTGGGGAATAAATCACATGGCCATTGTAACCGTTCAGCAAGCTTAACTAGTGCTCTAGTTCTCCATTGAGGAAGTCTTTAAGACTTTTGTGGCTTTGAGAGTCCACAATTGGAGTTTTATGGATCTAAATACATGTCTAGTGGTTTTGAAGCAGTCTATACAAAAGTTAAGGGTCAAGTAAATTATTTTTCTTTATGTTTTTGAAATAATTTTTTTATCCTCACCAAGGCTGCATTTGTTTGACAAACATTAAAACATCAAGTGACATGGGGTCCTTAATGATTTCTCTTACTAGGTTTGAATATTTTAAACTTATTGCAAATATAGATATATTTTTAATAATGATTAAAATTAAGCTTAAATTCACATAGAAATAATAGTTTAATACAATTTTGAAAATGATCATCAAAGTCTGACAAAGGAAATTTAAATCAGCAAAGATGATTTAGCTATAAGTGTTCAGTTATACATTTTTATTATATAGAATTCTCTTTATATTTGATGTTATTTTTTCTATATTATTGTATAGCACATCAGAAAAGGATATAAATATTTCCAGAAATCAGAAGAAATTAAATAAAAAAGTGGCATATTTAAATCAAGTAATTAAACAGGACTGTATGTGTAAATACTGTATAATGGAAATAGGTAATAAAAATGTGATATGATCGAGTTTTGTAGTCTTAAACTATTTGCTTTATGTCTATTATGATTCAAACAATTCCCAAACCCACTGGTCTTTACTCTGAACTAAACAAATGCCTCTCCTCTTTCTCAGAGAGTCCCTTAGGGTCCCTTTCACACTTCCTTCGATTGCCTGGTCCGACCTCAAGCTCATATAGAATTTTTTTTTTTTTTTTTTTACAAAGGTTTTCAACTAAAAAAAAAAACCTTGAGATATAATGTAGTATTATTGTAGAACATTGTTGTGTATAATTCCTAATCATAAGAATGTTCAGAAATGACTCCTCATATAATGTCATTCAAATAAACAAATATCCGTATTTTTTTTTTTTTTTTATGAGCCCCAAATTTGTGAAAAATGCCCATCCCTAGTGCACATCAAAAGTGTTAGCGCCCCCTTAAAGGAAACGAGAAACACTCTTTTGGATCGCTAAAAAACTAGTCAGCGCAGTTGAAATTCACTTTAAGGAAAGATGATTGCAACATGCTTTTCCTGCTATCCTCTGTAAATAAATAATGCAATATTCAAGAATTATCCAATCATCCTTTATCTGCTCTCAAATCAGCTCAGATACCTGTACCCACTTCACTTTAAGTGAGAACAGAGAGCTTAAACACGTCTACCATTTTATAGCCGTGCAGACAATAATGACTTCCAACCTAATCGTGCTAGTACAGGCTAGTAAATACAACTTCAACTCGAACAGCCAATGATGTCTCTTTTTTTTTGTTTCCATTAAACATGAAGGTAAATGGCCAACAGCTTCCTTTGCCAGGAAACCAGGGTAAGAGAACATTCACACCTAACAAAGGTCAAAGTCATTTAGAAAAATGACCAGAGGGAGAACCCCCCCCCCCCCCCCCCCCCCAAAAAAAAACAATCAACAAATACTAACAAAATGACAATAACATACTGAATAGTGTGGCTTTTTAGGCCAGAATGATAATAATTTCTCAAATATTACATTTCATTTTGATTGCATTGCTTTGAGAGTAAACAACATGGATCTGTTGATTTGTCAACACCAAACTCGTCGCCTGTTATATTAACAATAAAAATAACTATTATATCACCTTCTCCCTCAATGGCCATAATCGTGAATACAACGGCAAATAGACAACCTTTATCTATCTATCTACCTTTACCACCGATAAGTGGAGTGTGAACTTTGGTCTTTGGAAGTGTGAAATGATGTCAATGAGGGGGCTTTGTGATGCAGCTGGAAGACAGAAGCATCTTTAATGCTCCCTGTTTCAGAGGGCCATAAACTAGTCAAAGAATAACTTTTCTGTCACAGCACTGAGTGATGGAGAGAGCGAGAGACCAGACAGACACTTGCTTCTCCAAAAGCTGCACAGCTTGTGCTCCTTTCTCTCGGTTTCCTGCCATAAAGACCATTTACAACCCAGCAACCCCACTGATAGTGAAGCCAGGAGCTTTTACAGGTAGTCCAAAGCACAGAAAAGGTCCAAAATGATTGCACTTGACACCTTCAGTGTGACTCTACAATTTTCATAGTCATGAAAATAAAGAAAACTCTTCGAATGAGAAGGTGTCCAAACTTTTGGTCTGTACTGTGTGTGTGTATATATATATATATATATATATATATATATGTGTGTGTGTGTGTGTGTGTGTGTGTGTGTGTGTGTATTCCGTTCATCTAAATAAAAAAAAGAAATATATTAAAAGAAAATTATATACACATTCACACAGACCCAATTTTGACTAAATATAGTAGTATTAAACACAGTCTATATAGAGTCAATAATTATAAAACTTATTATTGTACAACTATTATAATATAAATATTATAGTAAACTAAAAAAAAAATAAAACCATAAAAACTTTTGTAACTTAAAAATAATTGAAATCAAGTTTCTCAAGTTTCTCTGTTTTATTGTATCTTATTTCATTTGAACTATTTGCCAAAGCAAAACGATATGGACATTAGTGTTGTCACGATACCAAAATTATTGTTTCGATACCGATACCTAGTCAAGAATTGCGATTTCAATACTTTTTCGATACTTCTCCTGAAAAGGGAAAATACACTCTCAAAAATCATTGCTGTGCTTTATTTTAAAATGGCGACAAAATTCTAATCATATAACACAAAA
>NC_081792.1:14825778-14843278 GCF_963082965.1 Carassius carassius
GATTCTACGCATTTTAACTCTTGAGGACAATCATAGCAATAAAGTTGCACTTTTGACACTATATCTGATGTCTGCAGTCATTTTTAAGTGCATTGAAAAAAAATTGAAAATCGAATCGAAACTCGAATTTTTCTTTAAAAATCGAAGATTTTTTTTAGGCAAAATCGCCCAGCCCTAATTAATCGTATATTAATCACACATCAAATCTGGCTAAGATATTACCCACAACAGGTAATTTAAAGTCATTACTGTGTTACATGAGAAAAAATAAATAAATAGATATCACAAAAAGTAGCTTTTTTGATTTTCTTTATTTTTAATGTTTGGGTAAAACTGCCAGGTGGTGGCACTAAATTTCTTAACTAACAAGTCATGAATGAGTCATTCATTCATTCAATTCGTTCAAATGACTGATTGATTCAGGAATTAAGTAAATGGCTCTCTTTATGAATGAGCCACTGAATGCTGATTCATTAAGAAATTGTGTGTTGCTCTGAGATGCACAACAGTTCTGCAATGGATTTAATTGGTAATATTTGCATTGGCTAAACTGACCAAAAAATGTGTGCCTAACATAACATTAAGTTCTTATTTCTTGAACTGTTGTATAAAATCAGTATCACATTTGCACTTGTGCTATTTGGGACAAAAACAGCACTCGTGATACTGCACTCATTGCTCACGTGATATTGCTTATGAGACAAAAACTCATACAGGGTCATACATCACATAGTAATTGAATTTCGTAGCAAAATTAAAGATTTTGACATGAATGATTACATACATTTAATAAGGTAAGGTAAAAATATACATTTATAAAAGCAAAAACCAAAATGCCCTGGAAATCAATTTAAGGGTGCAAATAATTAAGACCTGCAGAATATTGATGAGAATATTGCTTCAGAAAAAAATTACATTTACATGCCAAGAAATATAAAAAATTGCTTTTCTTTTTTTTTTAGACAAGTAACTTTTATTCTTGGACAAGTGATTGACCAAAGGACAAGCATATGCCAAGGCTTAATGTTGAGCCCCGATACTGCTGACTGGTTTCCACATGTTGAAAGAATAAACAACGGGTCGGAGAAGCAGATCAAGATCTAGGCTAGAAGTTTCGTCAATGGAAAGCAACGGACCATGACACTAAACTAACTCTTGAAGTCTGGCCAAAGAAGCACCACACCCTTAACATTCAGGTTTACACAGAGGCTCCTCAACAGGTGACAGGGACTGTACAGAACAGAACGTCCCCCACAATGAAAAAAGAAACATTAAACCCCCTTTTGTGGTGATGAGAAAAATCTGGCAGGCTGTTTACCAACCCTAAAGAGTGGCCAAACTACAATCACACATGTGGCAACCCAGGTTGCACATACAAACCAACCAACCACCCCCTCTGCTTTCAAAACGATCAGGAGGGCCACCAAAGGGTCGTTGTAGTTTACTTTGAGAAGTAAGACTCATACAGCTCGTTATATCAAGCCAAACTGTTTCCATCACCTTGGTCTTTACAGCACACTGAATACACAAACAAAATCAAATAGCTATTTAATCAAAAACGGATCTCATTTATCCTGAATTTTAAAGGGTCAGTCCTGATGAATGTAAGATGCCAAAGACAGGCATAAATTTCCATAATCAAAACCAAAATCGCTTAATTTTTTTTGCCTTTCATTACTTCAGATGGATTAGATGCAGAAAATCATTTTAAAAGAAAATAATTTAATTCACTAGGAATTCAGACAACTTTTTCGAATTTGTGGATGGAGAGTTTGGAGGATTGTGTCGTGCAACGATGAAGCCAATAATATTACTCATAAGATTCATCAGTTAATTTGACCGTATCCTCCACACTCAGGTTAAAGGGACAGTTCACCCAAAAATGAAAATTGACATTTATTCAACCTATTTTTCCAAAGTTGTATGACTTACTTTCTTCTGTGGAATATAAAATAAGATATTTTGAGAAATGTCTCTGTGTCCATAGTCAGTGGTCACCAAAACTCTTTGGTTACTAAATATCTTCGTGTTCCACAAAAGAAAGAACAATATGTTTGAAATGACATGAGGGTCAGTAAATGATGACAGAATTTTCATTTTCGAGTGAACTATTTCTCTAACCCTCAACCATGAAGAACTCAATCAGTCTTTATCTTAATGGAGTTCTTAAAGGGGTGGTTCGGGATTTTTGACATCGGACCTCATTTTTAGGTCAGCCTGGTTGTTATTCATCAGTGGAGACATTTTTTTTTTTTTTAATTATCCAGTCCTTATATTCGGTTAGTTGGCTGATGCTAGGCTAGCGCGAGTCAATGGGTATATGTTAGCCTGCCATTAAAAACCGTTTTACCCGTTTAATCGCAAATCAATTAAAACACTAGACTATCGATGCAAATGTCCGTTGAGAGAATAATGTTAGAAATCAAACTCATCTCAATGATCCTAAAGGAACTAGTTTCTCAGCCGCTGCGGAATTTTACTTTGCTCCGGTTAGTAATGCGGCAAAAAGTAAACACAGAACAGAAGCACTTGCGTCATGTGTGGACCGGCTCACTCGGTTGCCTAGGTAATCAATATCACTCCGCTGCTGCTGTCGACAAGGCTTATGATTACAGGGAACAAATTATAACTAATGCAATGTGATGAAAGGTAAGTTTGATTTCTAACATTATTCTATCAACGGACATTTGCATTGATAGTCTAGTGTTATAATTGATTTAAGTTTGTTGCACTGTGGAGCGGGTAAAACGGTTTTTAATGGCTGGCTACCATATACCCATTGACTCGCGCTAGCCTAGCATCGGCTATCTATCCAAATATAAAGACTGGATAATTAAAAAAAAAAAAATGTCTTCACTGATGAATAACAACCAGGCTGACTTAAAAATGAGGTCCGATGTCAAAAATCCCAAACCACCCCTTTAAGCCCATATCTCAAAGTTAGGCTAACTTAAATCCACAAAGGGCCATGTGCGAGTTGGCGATGCCGACACCTCACTGCTTCCTACTCACCATCAAGGTCTCTCTGAGCCACGGGGGAACCAGTAAATGAAAGAAAGAAAAAAAATGGGCAGTATGGAGAACCTATTTGGACAACTGGAAGGTATTAAGGCTTGATTTTATACTCAGGCCATGTCCTCAGGGTTTTTCCAACCACAGCATTTTCTACTCTTAAATGATACATTGCATTGACGGACAGCCCAAAAAATATCTCTGGTCTATAACTTTAAAATCCAGCTTCTGTTGGATCTGTCAACATGAAAGCAGAAACTAAGAGACATTAAGATGCTGGAACGGGCCTTTCAGTTCATGGAAATGCTAAAACGCTGTAGGGCTGCACGATAAATTGCATGAGATTGTCATGCACAGCTCGTCAGTAAAGCCGGTTCTGTGATTAGTAGTAAATCTCAATCACATATTTTCAGATGGAGCGGCATTTAATACACGGATCACTGACAATCTACGCAATATCACGTTCATAAAATGCAGATTGAATCGCCTTAGATTCTGAACGCGATGTTAAGTAGATTGTCAGTGAACTACAGCTATGTGTAGTAAATGCCACTCCGTCTGAAAGCATGTGATGGAGATTTACTACTAATCACAGAACCGGCTTTACTAACGAATTGCACATGAAAAACGCATGTGATTAGGGCTGGGACAACGCGTCGAGGTCATCGATGACGTCGACGCAAAAAATATGTCGACGCAAAATATGCGCATCGATTCGTCGACCTGTTTTTATTTCTCTAAAAAACGTTTGCAAAACGTTTACCTTATGTGCGCTGAATATACGCGATGGCCGGATCAACATTCTGTCCAACGTTATATAACCAATCCAGGGGTTTTTCTGCATTGATCTTTTTTTTTGGCGGCTGTCAAAGCCTTATTTGATCGATGAGTGACAGTGACAGGGCGCGTACGAGAGAGAGCCCCGGCTGCACGCGCACTCACAGTCTTCAAACAACACGAGCGCTTCTTGCTCTCTCCCTCCCTTGTGCATATTAACCAAAATCATTAGACACGATAGAAAAAGGGCGGAACGCCAAAGTTCAACGTGGAGCATTCGGAGATTTTTTTTCTCCATGACAGGCTGCTGGCTCCCACTGTTAATTTTTTTTTTTTTTGTAAAAGCACTCTCTGTATTAGCTTAAAGCCCTCAAGTTTACATTTACATACTGTATTCTTACAATTGCTCTAAACAAGTATTTTTGGTGACCTTTTTTATTGAATACTAGACATCAAGTTGTTGTTATTTTCATCTGAAAGAACTTTTTTCAGTAAGCTAGGCCCTATATATTCAGTAAGCTTGTTTCAGTAAGCTATGTGTTTTCAAGGTTTCAAGGTTTTATTGAATGCTGTCTCTATACAAGTGCAAAGTAATGCATTCTTAGTCAGTCTTTTATTTTGTAATTTTAAGAGCAATAAACATATATTGCAATGTTAAGGAATTTATATTTTTTTCATTCAGATATGTAAATCAACATGTATAAATTGTTAGTAGTCAATTAATGGGGAGATAATCGAAATCAAATCGGTCTGAAAAATTAATCGTTAGATTAATCGATGCATCGAAAAAATAATCGCTAGATTAATCGTTTAAAAAATAATCGTTTATCCCAGCCCTACATGTGATTTATCGTGCAGCCCTAAAATGCAGTTTGACACTCCTTGGGCAAGTTTGTGCCATGTAATTATGAAAGCAACAGGTTTGGATGTCACAAGCACAAGCACCTGGACTGCTTGTGAATTGCCAGAGGTGTACAAAAGCACTGAACATGAATAGCGACATGTGAATAGCGATAGTTGTGAGGATTAATTACTATAAATGATCAGTATTTATGACAGACCACAGTTGCCTTAAGCTTTTGAGAGACAAATAGTCACTGGTTAACAACAACATGAGACAGTTGGTTTGAGTTTCTTACTGCTGTTGTTGTCAATGAGGTTTGAATATTAAAAACGGGCACGCATTATATAAGGTAAGTCAAGAGGAAGAGTTTCCCACATTTGAACAATGGGTAGCTGAAACAACAGTGTCAACATGAAATATAATTTGTCCCTTTTACTTTCTTAGCGTTAGGTTAGGGTTAGACTTTCCTGGTCTTAAGGACTTTGCACACTGGGTCCGACATTTTTGCATGCAATTTTTCGTATTCACCATCCTTTCCTATCAAAATGCATGCTATGGTTGCAAAAACGCAGAAAATCGAACATGATCTGAATTTTTTTTTTTATGACGGACGAACGTTTCGGAGGCAGTGTGTAAACATGATTCACACAACGTGAGGTTGTATATATTTTTCAACAAGCGAAAATTTCGGACTCTGTTTGCAAAGACCTTTACAGTTAAAAATGTACTCTACTTTCCATTTTTGCTGATGTCAACAAGCCCTCTTATTTCAACCTCTTCTCTCCAACCACCTGTCATATAGAGACCACTTTTCACCATCCAATCCAATAATGATTAATCAAGTCCATGCTCCTAGATTTTATCCTGTTTTGCTCTGAAATACGTCACATCAGCTTCCTACCAAAATCACTAGGGATGCACCGGTTGACCGGCCATAAATCGGAACCGGGCGGTTATTAAGTTAAAAAAAATATAGATGTGAATCATTACCCTAATTTTTTTTTTTAATTGGATGAATAAAAACACTTTGCATCTTTGTTTTATTCGCACCAACAATATTTGATTTTAACATATTGGAATAATCTATTTATATAGCATACTTTTATTTAGTCTGTAAATAAAGACACTGGTAAAGACCTTTTTTTTTAATTTAAAACCAAATTTAAAAACTAAAATACTGAATGCTGATTAAGAAACATCTTATTGAATGTGTGTTGATTGTGTTGTTTGGACTGTAGAACTAGGCTATGTCGTTATTGCCTTTAATTTCACATGGTTACAGTTAATCTTTAAATTTAAGGCCAGTTCTCTGTAGTTTCAACCCAATTCAAAAACAAAAGCTAAATGCTGATGTCTGTATCATCTATGTTTGTATTGAATGTAGGCTACTTATTGTGCAGTTACTGCTGTTAATTTCAGATGCTTGCAGTTATTGTTTTCAATAGCCAAAAGCCAGTTTGGCCTATTAAATACCAAATAAACATCTTGTTTATGCACACTTTCCTTCTTTCTTGTTTGTTGCTTAAAGATAAAAAAAAACGGAAATCGGTATCGGAATCGGCCAGTTTGTTTGTAAAACATCGGTATCAGAATCGGCCATGAAATATCATGATCGGTGCATTCCCTAAAAATCACTATGCATTTAAATGGTAAATCCAAGGGCCATAGACTAAAGCACTCAGCAGTAGGTTATACAGTCCTTGAGGCAGAACTACCTGGCCAATCATTCCCATCTAAAGCCTGATATCACGTGTAATGAATGTTTCGCCATCCTGTCAGACAAAGAATGATTATGTCAACCAGCCTCGGTTACAACTAATAAGCTTCTTGTCTTCAAAAAGTGTTTTTGCCTTCATATATTTCCAATTAAACCAAATGACGTATGTAACGCACCAGGTCTGACAAAAAATTTGACAATTTGGATCATACAAAACACTAAACAGATAGCTCATGACTTCAATTGATGTTTCCGTGTTGAAACTTGTGCGCGATAACCATCTTTTAAACCTGACAAGAACAGTAAGGGAGCTGCTTTTCTGAAATTGACAGACAAAATGGGTATCTTTGCAGTGATGAGACATGCAGTAAAGGTGTTAAAGATAATCCTGGACAGTAAAATCGTTCCCTTTGAAAATGATATGATTGTTATCTTGAACACACAGGCAAGATAACACCATAGAAACTTTGTCTCGGCCACAGAGATACATCACATCAAAGCTTATCGCCCCAAAAAGACATCTTTAAAAGTGATGTCATGTTTGAGGAAAAATGTTAAGGAAAGAAGATTATTAAAATGGCTTTGAGGGATGTTCTAAAAAAAACAATCTTCAAAATATATCTGGTATGTCAGATAAATGTAAAAATAACAACTGCCACTGTTCTCAGTGTTTATTACGAGACTTGCTATCTACCGTCTTAGCATAGGGCTCTTATGAAGAAAATAACATGCCAAAATCTATAAACCAGACCAAATATAATGTCAAAACCGCTGAACTGTATTATTAATGCCACAGTACGAAATGGCAAAGTTTATGAAAAGTTCCTGTGGGAAAGCATAACTGAAGGTAACGCTTGTCAAATACTTAATAAAATAGGTTTGACATAAAATAAACACTGAACACAACCTGTGTCTATGCCTTGTTTTTAGCACTCTAGTCTAATAAATATATGATTTTAAGGAACAAAACTACCTTCCAGCATATGACTTTGACTCATATCATCAGGGCTCACAAAACCAAGTTTCCAAACTTATGATAGTAACTAGCATGGAAGAGACCAGAGACTACTTCTAACCAATACCATTTTATGATTTTAATGGAAACACAAACTTTTGTCAGTACTTATAAGTAATAATAAATAAGTGTAGGGCACTATATAGGACGTGACACTTGTCGTTTGTCATTCTGTGACTTTTGAGTCGTTTTCTTCCCTGGGAAACATCAGTTAAGAGCGTTAAAGGACATAAAGCGTGTTGTTTTGAAGAAAATGGGGTTTTAAATTGACTCGGGCTGGCCAGTTTTGTGTACTTACAGATGGACAGTGGTCTTAGACAAGTCTTGAGGGACATCAGTAATGTCTAAATGACTGCAGTCGGACGCATCAAGCGTACACGTACAGTTTTGAGGACACGGTGCGCCATAATTGATGATCAGTTCCAGCGTTAAAAGCCAATAAAACACATGATATGAAAGTGATCCCATCTGTCCCAGCCACGTCGCCATTTTGTATCCAGTTGTCTCAGCGCTTAAAGACAGTTCTCTCTCTCTCTCTCTCTCATCCACAAACGGACAGCTCGAGCTTATTGAGTTTCCCAGAGTTCGAGTATTTCGACTTCATTAAGTTGTTTGTTTACCCAGCGGTAATGTGAAATTACATCGGGTTGTTTTAAGGCAATGCATCAGTCCCAGATTTGAAAACGGTCCACAGTAAAATTGTATCTCCCCCGCTGCACCACCACGCAAGTAAATCAAAGGTGAGTCACGACGAGGCAATACAAGAAACTTGTCCACAAGCCAAAACTAAATGCAGTTGTCCTTAAAAGGTTGAAAAGGGGTCTGGATGGGAGATAGACAGGCGCTTTGTTTTGGAAAGAAAGATCGACTGAATCAAACGTAGTTTGAGGACTTTAAAGCGTCGATGTTTCTGAAGTTCTTGATCCCAAGTGATTCGTTATTCTGAAAAGTAAAACCATAGTCGATCGTGTCCATTAACTCCATACGAATGTGTTGAAAGAAAATCTGAGATCGTCGGCGCTTTGAAGAAACTTTTTCTCAGGAAAAACCGCACTCTTTAAAAAAGTTTAATGCTCTCGTTTCTTCGCGGACTTGATATAAAGTTTTCCAACTGCGAATGCAGGAGTTTGGATCACTCGAGTGAACTGTGATAAAACACTTTTGAAGCGAAAGGTTCCAGTAAACAGTCCGACTGTTGTGAACTTTGCGGCTCGCGTTCGTTTACTTTCTCTCTCTCTTTACTGACCTGCGCGCGGTTAAAGGAAATTATCTCGTTGTACGGTTCGAAAACTCCGATAATTCACAAATTCACCTCCGCTTGTTTTCCCCCTCCCGGACTTTACTTTCTTTTTATCCAGACGTTCTTTAGTCCCACGTTGGATACATTAGAAGTCATAAAGATTCATTCATTTTGCTTTCCGATTGGTGCTTGGAGAATGATTGACGGTCAAACTCTGGATCTCATTGGCTGCTTTGGAACTCTCAGGCGCCACGATTTTGGAAGTGCTGGAGCCCAGCTGTCAGTCACCTTGCGTTAGCCCCGCCCATCTTTCACACCCAGAGTGCGAAACGGCAACGCCCCCTTTGACTCTCATCGCGTCTTAAAGGGCCAATGTTCATGTCTGGTTTATTCTATAATATATATAGTGTAATATATCCATTAAGAATGTAAAAATGAAAAGCAGGAAAGTGAAATAAACAATAGACTTTCTGCTCTTATTTATTTATTACAATCCCCATATTGTTTTTGACACAGAAAAGCTAAAATATTTAATTTGCAAAATACTGTTTCTTTGCCACATAAAGCTTTTTATTCCATGCCTTGACAAATTCCTTGACAAATAGGCATCAATTAAAAATACATAGTGTCAACATCAACAGTGCTTTATTTAATGTAATATTGACATGAAATAAACTTGAAGCTACATTGCTGATAAACATAATCCAAATAAGTGATCCCACATTTTGTCCTCTGT
This sequence comes from Carassius carassius, assembly GCF_963082965.1. NCBI lineage: Eukaryota > Metazoa > Chordata > Actinopteri > Cypriniformes > Cyprinidae > Carassius > Carassius carassius. The sequence continues at coordinate 14,835,120 of NC_081792.1, forward strand.
AACCCAAAGGCATTTGACTTAGGTATTTTGGCTTTCTATTCTGAGAAGAGCTCTTAACATGGTTTCACATATGATTTATTTGTCAGTGTGCCGAATGTAAATCATTTGCTTTACAAACAACTTGTAAGTGACACAAGTGTCAAGAGACCATAAAGAGCCATAAAGAGACACAGTTTTGCGCTTCAAAGGGTATCAGCAGTGTAAGTGAACTTGGAAAAACAATGCAATACCAATGTTATATTTCAAATCCATAATGGAAAAATACAACTCTATTTAGCAAATAGTAAATGCACTGAATCTGCATTAACACATGTGACATATGAATCGGACACAATCTGTAATCTAAAGGGAAACATTAAGAGTTAGTAGAACTATTAATTGTATGTTTGTTTATATGAATTCTCACTGATAATTTTATTAAACACTGTCTCTGGGATGTTTTTGGATCAGTTATAATGGTGAGAAAGTTTGCCAGTAAACTAATGTGCGTATCAGATGAGAGATCCTTACTTCTCTTTCTTGTTCTCTCTTCTCTCTATCTCTCACTCTCCATCTAGCGCACATTCACAGCTGGAAAAAGATGAAAGACCCTTGTGCGAGGGTTTGGACAGATGGTGCAAAGCATAAAGACACTGGATTTGGTGCTTCTCTGATAGACAGAGTAAAGTGAAGTGGGCCTGAACCAGAGTTTTTAAATGGTAGATAGTTCAAGGTTGGAAGAGATGCTGTTCCATCTGCATGAATTGTGTTTTGTGTGTTTTTCTCTGTGTGTTTATGTGTGTGTTGCAGACAGTCCTGTGCCAATTTATCACGCTGGCCGTACAGGAAACTTCAAAGATAACGAGCCCATCTGCTCAAGCTATTCGTCAACAATAAAACGGAGAGGCGTGAAACGAAGCCAGCACGTTGTACTATCTCTGGATGTTTAACGGCTGTGCACAATAGCGAAGAAATGCCTGGGTTAATATGAAGCAGAGACACTTGCACGTCCCATCATATCTGTGAGTCCTGGCTAAAAAGCTACTAAAAAAAATATAAATGTATTAGTGCTGTCAAATGATTAATTGATTAATCGGATCCAAAATAAAAGTTTTTGTTTATGTAATATATGTGTGTGTACTGTGTATATTTATTATGTATATATAAATACACACACATGCATGTATTTATTTTCTGAAAAATATGCTATATTTGTAAATTAAATATATTTACATAAAATATAAGCTATATAAATATACACATGTAAATACATGTAAATATTTTCTATGTGTGTGTATTTGTATATACATAATAAATATACACAGTACACACACATATATTACATAAACAAAAACTTTTATTTTGGATCCGATTAATCACAATTAATCATTTGACAGCACTAATATATATATATATATATATATATATATATATATATATATATATATATACCATTTTTAAGGAAAGGTACAATGATGTGACCATTTAAAAATGAATAATACATTTTCCTTAAACTTTGGATATGTAAGCACATCTCTAATTAACACACAATAATTAACATAACATACAATTTATATAATATTATTAAGAATTTCTGTTTTAATATTTTGCATATTTTCCTTTGTGTGTGTGTGTGTGTGTGTGTGTGTTAATTTTCTTCATTAACACACAACTTATCACTTCACAAGATGTTAAATGATGGACTGTTTTTGTGTGGTTACTCGTGGATTATTGTGATGTTTTATCAGTTGTTTGGTCTCTCATTCTGACGGCACCCATTCACTGCAGAGGATCCATTGGTGAGCAAATGATGCAATAAATTTCTCCAAATCTGTTCTTATGAAAAAACAAACTACATCTTAGAGGGCCTGAGTGTGAATAAACTGTCAGCAAAGTTTGATGTTTGGGTGAACTATTCCTTTAAGAAACACTCTCTTATCTCAGGCCCAGTGGCATGAGTCAAGCAGAACTTTGCACAGCCCCTGTGCAGGTGTCCGAACAAGAAGGTAGAGATTTTTTTTTTCTTTTTCTTTTTTATTGTGTATGTATACTAACATTTACATCTCACTGTTGTTTGTTCAATGAAGTGAGTGGATGTCGCCAACTTCTGCCAAGTTCTTTTCATTTCCTAGAGCTCGATGCCTACAGGCCATTACTGTAAGTGTTGAAAGATGTCTCCTCCTTGACCTGTTTTTGAGTGTTGCACAGGTTGCCCATCACTCGATGTCATCCCTGGAGAAGGTATGCCTTGTTGCAACAGCTTTGTGTTAACAGCATGCTTTTATTAAGTGTTTACCTGGGCAACGTCTCCTTGGTGTCCTCAATCAGCACACAGATTCAGGAGTGATGTATAGACACTGCCTCCCATACGCTGGCAGGTGGAGAACACAAACACAGGGAAGCTCTTGTTTATTTGAGCAGGAGTGTTTTAATAGGGCCAAGTGCAAAATACGTGATAAAAGAAGCAATGATCTGCGTGTGTGTGTTTGTGTGTGTGTGTGTGTGTGTGTGTGTGTGCCACAGGGCAGGAATGCAGTGTGTGAAAGGTGACTTATTTATGGCTACGTTTAAAAAGTGATGCATCTTTAGTTTAGCAGCAATCTTGTTAAAAAGGTTTTTATTTATTTTTTATTTTTTAGGTTCGCTTATCAGTGGTTTTCTCTCTGGAACCAGGCAGGGTATTATTTTTAGTATTGTATGATCTCAGACCAAAGGTGTCATTATGTAATTTGTCAGATAATCTAATAAAATAATGGTTTGATTTAATTGAACTTAAATACTATTTAATTATTTTACATTATCTTTTAATTTCATTTAATTTAAATTGCAAAAATAGTTTAAATATAATATTTTAACATTCTAAAAGAGCATATTAATTAACTGAAAAATATAATATACAGTTTATTTCAAGGTGAGCTACTGTACATTTTCCACCACATAAATGCAGACAAGGAAATAGGGATGAAATGTAATTCATGTAGTATTTGGGAAGGAAATTTGAGATAAATTGAATCTAACATGACACTTTTACAAAACTTTTCACTGAAGCTTCAAAACCTCACATGGTGTGTGCATAATCTTATCAAACTGGTAAATCTACAGAAACTCCAGTATGTATATTAAATTATGTCTTCAGTGGAGTCCAATGAACATGGAAGCTCGGCTGGGGAAATTCAATTTATTTAAAGTTACATGATCCTCATTCCAATCTACCACAAATGAGCACATGGCACAATGCTTGGGGCACAGATTTATGGGTGATTTATCAATGTCACTAACTATCTTAAGTGGCTGATGAGCTGGTGAAGTGGTCATTATGTCTTTTTTGCAGGGGGGGGTAATAGGGGCACACTGATTTACTTAGACTAAGAGAGTCTCTCCAGAGATAAAACTGATAAAGTGGCCCGCTGGGGATTGAAATGTAGACAAATTCAGACCTGACTTAACCACTTGTTTAGCTTCTCTCACAATCTGTGACTCACAGACAACCGTCCTATTTTTTCAACAAAAATATCAAGATGTGATGTCATATAAATGCTTTATACATTTAAGATCTTTTCAATTAATCACTTAATCAAGTTTACGAAGACCATCTGGATGATCATTATCAAATCAGAATGATTTGGTTCTGGAGTTCAAATCCGACTTCGATCCAGTTGGAGCAGTTAAAAGAAAAGTTCACCCAAAAATGAAAATTTGCTGAAAATGTACTCACCCACAGACCATCTGAGATGTAGATGAGTTTTTTTCTTCATCGGACCAGATTTGGAGAATTTTAGCATTACATCAAGAGAGAGATATGCACAGATCAAGCACAGTATACAAACAAAACAGTCCAAAAACAGTTTTAAACAAATATGTGGGTGGATTTTGATATGAGAGGACAACAGGGGATTTTTCAAGGGATGAAGTGTTATTATAGATTATGGACACATATTTTGTCCAGAAGCAACTGTTTAAAGTTAAAGGGATCATATGATGCCTTTTTTTAAAAGATCTTGTGTTTTTTAAAGATTTTGTGTATTTGGTGGTACATAATATGTTGACATGCTTTAATGTTCAGAAAACGCATTCTTTTTCAAATACTGTACATTATAGTAAGTCCTCTATGCCCCGCCTCTCTCAAACACATCGTTTTCTACAAAGTCCCTCCTTCCGACAAGCGCAGTCTGCTCTGATTGGCCAACTGACCCAGTGCATTGTGATTGGCCGATCACCACAAGCACTCGTCAGAAATGTAATGCCCCTTTCCATGATGGCAAGCTTCGTCTTTCACAATAAATGTAAAAACATTTAATAATGTCTTTAGTTTTACCATCAGTTTAAGCCCGAAAGGGGAACAGAGTGGAGTGACTGATACAGTGATGAAGCTCCTATGTGTTTGCAGTACATGAGACACAGACGGTTAAAGACAGATGACTCCACTGTGTGACCCTCTCTCTCTCTCTCTCTCTCTCTCTCTCTCTCACACACACACGCACACACACAGGCACAAGCGCAAAACTCCACGTTTGAACATTCAATAGCAGATACTTAAACTAATAACAAAACATAATTACAGTCGCTGATTCAGAAGCGCCAGATTGTCTTAGGAAAGTCCGAATTTCCTCCTCTCCTAGATTTACAAAACATTTGTGCATAAAATGTGTTGCTGTTCTTTTGTAAGTAATCTTAAAGATTCCTAAATGCATCTGCTTTCAGATGGCCAAATAAAGTGCTTTTGCTTCCGCCTAGATACACACAGCATCTCTCTGACATAGCTGCTTCAACCCTAACTGCGGTTAATGAAACCATGCCTTCTTTCTTTGATTGAACATTTGGTTGGCATTACGTAAATATTTCCACATAGTGAAGTAGACATTAATTCATTTAGCTGACGCTTTTATCCAAAGCGAATTACAATTGCTATATATATATCAGAGGTCGCACGCCTCTGGAGCAACTAGGGGTTAAGTGTCTTGCTCAGGGACACATTGGTGTCTCACAGTGGATTCAAACCCAGGTCTCTCACACCACAGGCATGTGTCTTATCCACTGCGCCAACACCACCCTAGGGCGGCATTAAGCAAATATTTCCACATAGTGAAGTAGACATGGGGGGCGTGGCAGAGTCTTAACTTTGATAAAGAATATCTCTTTAGATTTGAGACTTTAGTCTTTGTAACATTACAAACTTACAAACAACTTTACAACTTTATCTTCTTCATGCACCAAGAGCCTGTACCACTCCAAAGAGAAAGGAAAAATCACATCATAAGACCCCTTTAAAATGCCTTAATGATGGACTTGTTTCCTACAAGTACAAAGCATTAGAAGAATTAGAATATGCTATATAAGACTGCTTATGCTATAGTTTTAAGGTGCTTTTGTGTCTTTTTTCAAGCTTGAACACCCCAGGGTCCATTCATTGTAACTGCATGTATAAGAGCGACAGTACCATTCTTCAAAATTTCTTCTTTTTGTTCCACCAAAGAAAGAATGTCATACAGGTTTGAAATGACATGAGGCTGAATATGCAAGTAATTTTTGTGAGAACAATTCCTTTAAGATAAAGCCCCACCAGGAATATAACCCTGTTCAAATGACCTTAACAAGAAACACCACGTTTCTCTTAACAAGAAAACAAGAAACACCACGTTTCTTGTTTTCTTCCCATTTATCCTCCTCTTTCTTCTCATCCTTTATGAGGCACAATAAAGGAGGGAAGGTTAGAGAATGAACGAAGACGGAGATGAGAAGAAGAGGCCAGAACCCTTTAGTGGTCTGAAACCCATGCATGCTCGGCAATCCCAAACACTGCGTTTAGCAGCTGCAGCTGTGAAACCTTTCTTTCTCTTCCTCTTTTCCTCTCTCTCTCTGTCTTTCTCGCTGGCTCTCTTTCTTCTCCCAGACCTGAATAGAGCTGCACTGAATAGATTGGGCCAGGTCGTCTGAATAGTCGCACTGGAGGGAGGGGTGGGAGCAGAGCCCAAATGAACCGGAACCCCTACAGAGAGCTCCGCTTCTGGCGACGGCTATGATAGGGCAGAGAGGGGAGCTGCATTTAATCGCTCATAATAGAAATTAGCATGGTGTAATGAACCCGATTCAAAAGTCCATTATTTGCGCAGTTCAAAGAGAGGGGTGACTTTGTAGTTGGAATCTGTGAGCCCAAGCCAAATATAAAAAGGAAAGCATTTGTCAAAACTTCGTATGACATTGTCAAAGCAAACAGCTAATTTTCTGTTTCTTTTTGCACAGGAAAGAACAATTTTTTTTTCTGCGTACAAAAGAAAAGTGTCACCCGAATACACTGACTAAGGAGAACATTGCTAAAGCAATCGCATTGCTCTGGCATGTACGTTCAACATGATTTTACATATTTATTTAGCAATCAATCATCTTGCACAAAGCATATTTCAAGTTTGAGCTATACGTTTTTATGTCTCTCATCCAAGCAGAACTGTCATGACGCCACATGTGCACAGAGAAATTGGTTTTGTTATCCATGTTTCTTTTAACCTTTTCACAAGTTACACCAGGTATTCAGATCACAAGTTGTCAGTGTGTTCACCTCTCTGTGTGTGTGCACTTTGGATGGGTTAAAAGCAGAGCACGAATTCTAAGTATGGGTCACCATACTTGGCTGTATGTCACGTCACACTTTATTATTATATACATGAAAATAAATAAATACATAAATAGGTAATCATTGCAATGGCTCAGTCATTCTTTTGAATTAAAGATATCTCTCCAATTCTCTAGTAAAAATTATTTCCCAGAGTCCACTGCCTGTCTGATTGCTTGACCCCTCCACCTCATAATCACCCACCTCTGGCAAGACAACAAGTCTGTCCCTCCCTTTTCCACCATGCTGATCGGAGACCTGTTACTCTGATGACGCCAGTGCTCTGGTAAAACACTCTCAGTTGTGGTGATTTTGCCATTGATTGCTGCAGCTGCACAGCTTATAGAAATCCACCCCTGAGGCCCCTGTTATAGATAATGGGATAATGGTTGCCACCTTCTGAATACTTGTGGCCCACAGCGGTGTGAGATACTGCACGGACCAGTGCAACAAATCTGAAAATTGCTGAAAATCGCAGAGGAATGCATGTAGGTGTGTTTGGCAGCTTTATTCTCGCATTGCAATTGCATTTACAATTATGTCTTTACAAAAACGTTTTCCTACTGTCTATATTGGATGTTTTCCAGACATAAATGATCATATATAATGAAAATATGAATAAAACCCTCTATAAAATATAATATGTAAAATTCCTTATAATAAAAAATTATTTAATTCAGTTATATAAGAACAGCATTTTTCTTTTAATAATAATAAAAAATAAATCTTTTGTAACATTCTTTACCATCACATCTGATCAATTGAATGCATCCTTGCTGAATAAAAGTATTAATTTCTTCTTAAAAAAATTAAAAATACAAAAATTATTATTTACCCAAAACATATAGATAGTAGTATTTCATGGTTTCTACAAAAAAAAAAAAAATTCATTACACACAGACTGATATATTTCAAATGTTTATTTCTTTTAATTTTGATTTTCAATTATATATATATTAAAATGACAAAAACTGTTTTCAAAATTTATAATAATAAGAAATGTTTCTTGAGCAGCGAATCAGCGTGTGATGCTGAAAATTCACCTTTGCATCACAGGAACATCTACAAAAAAAATTAACTGTTATTTTAAATAAATAAATAAAAAAAATGTTCACAATATTACTGCTTTTAATGCATGGATTAATATAAACATATAAATTTATACAAATTATATATAATTTGAAAATAATATGTTCATTTAAGGGAAGACTACACTGTGAGAATCACAGCTAATTAATTTATAACACTGAGAAAGAAAATGATGAAGAATCAAGCAAATATCCAATTTGAATGAATAGATTTAGTCTTTCCTCATCCAGCCTTGCTCAGGTATGCATCTCAATTTGAGCTCAAACACAAGAGGTTCCAGCTCGGTGAGTAAACAAGGAGCGAGGCCTATACAGCGAGGCCTATTCAGTCTCCTGACAAGGCTTCAGTTCTCCAGTCTTCTAGAGCATCCAGCTGTGAGCACTTGAGACAGGCCAGGGCCTCACACTGAATACTCAATGCACCAACTGCCAGAGGACTTTCCAGAAACTTCCATTCCTTTGGCTGACAGCACTCTGAAAGAGCC